>NW_019264602.1:0-3411 GCF_002742605.1 Olea europaea var. sylvestris
TTTTTGGCGAATTGCTAATCTAATTCGATTGGAATCAAGACAATGAAAATTGGTATTTGATTTCATTATAACTTTGGGTTTTTTCCTTTTCGGCGAACAGCTACTCTAATTTGATTGGAATCGACCCAATGAAATGTGGCTTTTGATTTAATGATAACTTCGGGTTTGTTTGTTTTTGGCGAATTGCTAGTCTAATTCGATTGTAATCGAGCCAACGAAAAGTGGTTTTTGATTTCATGATAACTTCGGGTTTGTTCGTTTTTGGGGAATTGCTAGTCTCATTCGATTGGAATCGAGCCAATGAAAAGTGGTTTATGATTTCATAATAACTTTGGGTTTGGTCGTTTTTGGCGAATTCTTGTCTAATTCGATTGGAGTCGATCCAACGTATGGTGGTATTTGATTTCATGATAACTTCGGATTTATTCATTTTTGGCAAATTGCTAGTCTAATTCGATTGGAATCGAGCAATGAGAAGTGATTTTTTATTTCACGATAACTTCGGGTTTGTTCGATTTTGGCGAATTTCTAGTTTAATTTGATTGGAATCGAGCAACGAAAAGTTGTTTTTGATTTCATGATAACTTCGGGTTTGTTCGATTTTGGGGAATTGCTAGTTTGATTCGATTGGAATCGAGCCAGTGGAAAGTGGTTTTTGTTTTCTTGGTAACTTCGGGTATGTTCATTTTTGAAAATTGCTAGTCTAATTCGATTGGAATCGACCCAACGAAAAGTGGTTTTTGATTTCTTGGTAACTTCGGGCATGTTCATTTTTATGCGATTTGCTAGTCTAATTCGATTGGAATCGACCCAATGAAAAATGGTTTTTGATTTCATGATAACATCGGGTTTGTTCGTTTTTTGGGAATTGCTAGTCTCATTCGATTGGAATTGAGCCAACGAAAAGTGGCTTTTGATTTCATAATAGCTTCGATGTTGTTCGTTTTTGGCGAATTGTTGTCTAATTCGATTGGACTCGATCCAACGTACGGTGGTATTCGATTTCATGATAACTTCGGGTTTGTTCATTTTTGGCAAATTGCAAGTCTAATTCAGTTGGAATCGAGCAACGAAAAGTGGTTTTTGATTTCATGATAACTACGGGTTTGTTCGATTTTGGCGAATTGCTAGTTTAATTCGATTGGAATCGAGCCAATGGAAAGTGGCTTTTGATTTCATGATAACTTCGTGTTTATTCATTTTTGGCGAATCGCTAGTCTAATTCGATTGGAATCAACCCAACAAAAAGTAGTTTTTGATTTCGTGATAACTTCGGGTTTGTTCGTTTTTGGCGAATTCCTGTCTAATTCGATTGGACTTGATCCAACGTATAGTGGTTTTTGATTTCATGATAACTTCGAATTTTTTCATTTTTAGCAAATTATAGTCTAATTCGATTGGAATCGAGCAACGAAAAGTGGATTTTGATTTCATGATAACTTCGGGTTTGTTCGATTTTGGCGAATTTCTAGTTTAATTCGATTGGAATCGAGCAATGAAAAGTGAATTTTGATTTCATGATAACTTCGGGTTTGTTCGATTTTGGCAAATTTCTAGTTTAATTCGATTGGAATCGAGCAATGAAAAGTGGTTTTTGATTTCATGATAACTTCGGGTTTGTTCGTTTTTGGCGAATTGCTGTCTAATTTGATTGGACTCGATCCAACGTATAGTGGTATTTGATTTCATGATAACTTCGGGTTTGTTCCTTTTTGGCAAATTGTTAGTCTAATTCGGTTGGAATTGAGCAGCGAAAAGTGGTTTTTGATTTCATGATAACTTCGGGTTTGTTCGATTTTGGCGAATTGCTAGTTTAATTCGATTGGAATCGAGCCAATGAAAAGTGGGTTTTGATTTCATGATAACTTCGGGTTTGTTTATTTTTGAGGAATTGCTAGTCTAATTCGATTGGAATGGACCCAATGAAAAGTGGTTTTTGATTTCATGATATCTTCGGATTTGTTCGTTTTTGGCGAATTCCTGTCTGATTCGATTGGACTCGATCCAACGTATAGTGGTTTTTGATTTCATGATAACTTCAGATTTGTTCGTTTTTAGCAAATTGCTAGTCTAATTCGATTGGAATCTAGCAACGAAACGTGGATTTTGATTTCATGATAACTTCGGGTTTGTTCGATTTTGGCGAATTTCTAGTTTAGTTCGATGGGAATCGAGCAACGAAAAGTAGTTTTTGATTTCATGATAACTTCGGGTTTGTTCGATTTTGGTGAATTGCTAGTTTAATTCGATTGGAATCGAGCCAATGGAAAGTGGCTTTTGATTTCATGATAGCTTCGGGTCTAATTCGATTGGAATCGACCCAACGAAAAGTGATTTTTGATTTCTTGGTAACTTCGGGTATGTTCATTTTTGGCAAATTGCTAGTCTAATTCGGTTGGAATCGAGCAACGAAAAGTGGTTTTTGATTTCATGAAAACTTCGAGTTTGTTCGATTTTGGCGAATTGCTACTTTAATTCGATTGGAATCGAGCCAATGGAAAGTGACTTTTTGATTTCATGATAACTTCGTGCTTGTTCATTTTTGGCGAATTGCTAGTCTGATTCGATTGGAATCGACCCAACGAAAAGTGGTTTTTGATTTCATGATAACTTCAGGTTTGTTCGATTTTGGCGAATTGCTAGTTTAATTCCATTGGAAACGTGCCAATGAATAGTGGCTTTTGATTTCATGATAACTTCGGATTTGTTCGATTTTGACGAATTGCTAGTCTAATTCGATTGGAATGGACCCAAGGAAAAGTGGTATTTGATTTCGTGATAACTTTGGGTTTGTACGTTTTTGGCGAATTGCTAGTCTAATTCGATTGGAATCAAGCAAACAAAAAGTGGTTTTTGATTTCTTGATAACTTCGGGTTTGTTCATTTTTATGCGAATTGCTAGTCTGATTCGATTGGGATCGACGCAATGAAAAGTGGTTTTTGATTTCATGATAACTTCGGGTTTGTTCGTTTTTGGTGAATTACTAGTCTCATTCGATTGGAATCGACCCAACGAAAAGTGATTTTTGATTTCATAATAACTTCAGATTTGTTCGATTTTGGCGAGTTGCTGTCTAATTTGATTGGACTCTGCAGAACCCCAAATAATTCTAGACACCTTAGTGGCACTTGGACATGAATATTGAATGACTAAAGTATACTTCAGATTTTTAGTCTCATTTGAGACCCATTTTCGACACAGGAAACTTTCGATTTGGAAAATGATATCTAAACAAAAGTTGTAGCTACTTTCCAACGCACTTTGAATTACCTCAATCGGATATTGGGAGAAGAAGTTATGATAGAAATACTGATAGCTATGCAGTGTCAACCGATTGACCGAAACTGCCTGAAATGAAAATTCTCGTTTTTCTCTAGAATTTAAATATTTATTTTCATCAATTATTTTCT
>NW_019264602.1:10006-10660 GCF_002742605.1 Olea europaea var. sylvestris
ATTTTCATTTGGTCGGTTCCAATCGAATTAGACTAGCAATTCGCCAAAAATGAACAAACCCGAAGTTATCATCAAATCAAAAGCCACTTTTCATTGGCTCGATTCCAATCCAATTAAACTAGCAATTCGCCAAAATCGAACAAACCCGAAGTTATCATGAAATCAAAAACCCCTTTTTGTTTCTCGATTCCAGTCGAATTAGACTAGTAATTTGCCAAAAACAAATAAACCCGAAGTCATCATGAAATAAAAAATCACTATACGATGGATCGAGTCTGTAATACCCCGACCCCTAGTGGATCGGAATGCTACTTACTTTACTTAGCTTAACTGGTGATTTAGTAACAAGTGTATATGGTTTAGCGAAAGCTTACATCTTCGGATAATAATTTAAATAACAATAATTCAAATACTTTAAAGGAAAAAATTGAATCATTTTTCAAAAAAACAAAATGTAATTTATTTGAAGAAAAAACATAACTTGTTCTCGCATTCTGCTTTATTCAAAACTTTAAAGAAATAATGTTGGAAAACATTTCATAAAAATAAATCCAAATCACTTATTCACCAAATTTTCATGGGCTCGTTCCATCACTCTCCATCTTCTCCTCCATCCATGCCTAAGGTAGAATTCCTTCAATCGGTAAAGATGGG
>NW_019264602.1:12068-13579 GCF_002742605.1 Olea europaea var. sylvestris
TCAAAAACCACTTTTCGTTGGCTCGATTCCAATCGAATGAGACTAGCAATTTGCCAAAAACGAACAAACCCGAAGTTATCATGAAATCAAAAACCACTTTTCATTGGGTCGATTCCAATCGAAATAGACTAGAAATTAGCATAAAAATGAACAAACCCGAAGTTATAAAGAAATCAAAAACCACTTTTTATTGGCTCGAATCCAATCGAATTAGACTAGCAATTCGCCAAAAACGTACAAACATGAAGTTATCATGAAATCAAATACCACTTTTCATTGGGTCTATTGCAATCGAATTAGACTAGCAATTCGCCAAAAACGAACAAACCCGAAGTTATCATGAAATCAAAAGTCACTTTTCATTAGCTCGATTCCAATTGAATTATACCAGCAATTCGCCAAAATCGAGCTAACCCGAAGTTATCATGAAATCAAAAACCACTTTTGGTTGGGTCGATTCCGATCGAATTAGACTAGCAATTCACCAAAAATGAACAAACTTGAAGTTATCATGAAATCAAAAGTCACTTTCCATTGGCTCGCTTCCAATCGAATTAAACTAGCAATTCACTAAAATCGAACAAATTCGAAGTTATCATGAAATCAAAAACCACTTTTCGTTGCTCGATTCCAATCGAATTAGACTAGCAATTTGAAAAAAATGAACAAACCCGAAGTTATCATGAAATCAAAAACCACTTTACGTTGGATCGAGTCCAATCGAATTAGACAGTAATTCGCAAAAAACGAACAAACCCGAAGTTATTATGAAATCAAAAACCACTTTTCGTTGGCTCAATTCCAATCGAATGAGACTAGTAATTCACCAAAAATGAACAAACCCGAAGTTAACATGAAATCAAAAACCACTTTTCGTTGGCTCGATTCTAATCAAATTAGACTAGAAATTCACAAAAAATGAACGAACCCGAAGTTATCATTAAATCAAAAACCACTTCACATTAGCTCGATTCCAATCGAATTAAGCTAGCAAGTCGTCAAAAACGAACAAACACGAAGTTATCATGAAATCAAAAACCACTTTTCATTGACTCGATTCAAATCGAATTAGACGAGAAATTCGCCAAAAATAAACAATCCCGAAGTTATCATAAAATAAAAAACCACTTTTCATTGGGTTGATTCCAATCGAATTAGACTGGAAATTTGCCAAAAACGAACAATCCCGAAGTTATCATGAAAACAAAATCCACTTTTCGTTGGCTTGATTCCAATCGAATTAGTCTAGTAATTCACCAAAAATGAACAAAACCGAAGTTATCATGAAATAAAAAACCACTTTTCATTAGGTCGAATCCAATCAAATTAGACTAGCAATTTGCCAAAAATGAAAACCCCAAAGTTATCATGAAATCAAATACCCTTTTCATTGGCTAGATTCAAATTGAATTAGACCAGCAATTCGCCAAAAACGAACAAATTTGAAGTTATCATGAAATCAAAAATCACTTTTCATTGGCTCGATTCCAATCCAATTAGACTAGCAATTC
>NW_019264602.1:17048-23091 GCF_002742605.1 Olea europaea var. sylvestris
AAATGACGAAATTGTCCCTGACGCAGTTTTTGTTTCCAATCGACCTTCCAAATTTCACCCCATTCCGACACCATCGTGACAAATGGCGAAATTGCCCCTTGCGCTGTTTTTGTTTCCAATCAACCTACTGAATTTCAGCTCAATTCGACACCGTCGTAAAAAATGACCAAATCGCCCCTAACGCGATTTTTGTTTCCAACCAACCTGCCAAATTTCTGCCCATTCCGACATGGTCGCGAAAAATGACGAAATTGCCCATGGCGTGATTTTTGTTTCCAATCAACCTTGCAAATTTCAACCCATTCTGACATCGTCGCGACAAATGATGAAATTGCCCCTGGCGCGATTTTTATTTCCAATCAGCCTGCCAAATTTCAGCCCATTTCGACACCGTCGTGACAAAGGATGAAATTGCCCCTGGCGTGGTTTTTGTTTCCAATCAACCTGCCAAATTTTAGCCCATTCCGACACCATCGCGACAAATGACGAAATTGCCACGGGCGCGATTTTTGTTTCCAATAACGTGCAAAATTTTAGCCCATTTCGACACCGTCACGATAACTAACGAAGTTGCCCCTAGATCGGTTTTTGTTTTTAATCAACCTACCAAATTTCAGCACATTCAGTCACCATCGCGACAAATGACGAAGTTGCCCTTTCCGCGGTTTTTGTTTCCAATCAACCTGCCAAATTTCAGCCCATTCCGACACCCTCACGACAAACGATGAAATTGCCCCTGGCGCGATTTTTTATTCCAATCAACCAACCAAATTTTAGCCTATTCGGAAACCATCGCGACAAAGGACAAAATTGCCCCTGACGCGATTTTTGTTTCTAACCAACCTGCTAAAATTCAACCCATTCCGACACCGTCATGAAAAATGACGAAATTACTCCTGGCGCAGTTTTTGCTTCCAATCAGCCTGCCAAATTTAAGACCATTCTGACATCGTTGCGAAAAATGATGAAATTATCTCTGGCAAGATTTTTGTTTCCAATCAGCCTGCAAAATTACAGCCCATTCCGACACCGTCGCGACAAACGATGAAATTTCCCTTGGCGTGGTTTTTGTTTCCAACCAACCTTCCAAATTTCAGCCCATTCTGACACCGTCACGAAAAATGACGAAATTGTCCCTGGCACGATTTTTGTTTCCAATCTGCCTGCTAAATTTCAACCCATTCCGACACCGTCGCGAAAAATGACAAAATTGCTCTGGCGTGATTTTTGTTTCCAACCAACTTGCTAAATTTTAGCCCATTCAGGCACCGTCACGATAAATGACGAAATTAACCCTGCACAGTTTGTGTTTCCAATCACCCTGCTAAATTTCAGCCCATTTCGACACCTTCGCGACAAATGATGAAATTGCCCCTGCTAAATTTTGCCCCATTCCGACACCGTCGTGACAAATGACGAAATTGCCCCTGGCACAGTTTTTGTTTCCTATTAGCCTACCAAATTTCAGCCCATACCAACACTGTCGTGACAAATGACGAAATTGCCCCTGGCGCGATTTCTGTTTCCAATCAACCTGCCAAATTTCAGCCCATTTTGACACCGTCGTGACAAATGACGAAATTACCCTGGGCGTGATTTCTGTTTCCAATCAACCTGCCAAATTTCAGCCCATTCCGACACCGTCGCGAAAAATGACTAAATTATCGCGAGCGTGGTTTTTGTTTCCGATCAACCTTTCCAATTTTGGGCCATTCCGACACCGTCGTGACAAATGACGAAATTACCCTTGGCACGGTTTTTGTTTCCAATCAACCTACTAAACTTCAGCTCATTCTAACACCGTCATGACAAATGACGAAATTGCCCCTTGCGCGATTTTTCTTTCCAATCAACTTGCCAAATTTCAGCCCATTTCGACACCGTCGCGACAAATGACAAAATTGTCCTTGGCACGGTGTTTGCTTCCCATCAACTTTCCAAATTTCAGCCCATTCTGACTCCGTCGCGACAAATTGCGAAATTGCCCCTGGCGCGATTTTTGTTTCCAATCAACCTATTGAATTTCAGTCGATTTCGACACCGTCACAACAAATGACGAAATTACCCAGGCGCGGTTTTTGTTTCCAATCAACCTGCCAAATTTCACCCCATTCCGACACCGTCGCGGCAAATGACGAAATATGATGAAATTGCCCCTAGCGCGATTTTTGTTTCCAATCAAACTGCCAAATTTCGCCCCATTCCTACACCGTCGCGACAAATGACGAAATTGCCCCCGGAGCATTTTTTGTTACCAATCCACCTGCCAAATTTCAGCCCATTTCGACAATGTCGCGATAAATGACGAAATTACCCCAGGCGCGATTTTTGGTTCCAATCAACCTACCAAATTTCAGCAAATTCCGACACCGTAGCGACAAATGATGAAATTGTCCCTGACGCAGTTTTTGTATCCAATCAACCTTCCAAATTTCAGCCCATTCCGACACCGTCGCGATAAATGCTGAAATTACCCCAGGCGCGATTTTTGTTTCCAATCAACCTGCTAAATTTCAGCCCATTCCGACACCTTCTTGAAAAATGATGAAAATGCCCCTGGCGCAATTTTTGTTCCCAATCAACCTGCCAAATTTAAGCCCATTCTGACACTGTCGCAAAAAATGACGAAATTGCCCCAGGTGCAATTTTTGTTTCCAATCAACCTGCCAAATGTCAGCCCATTCCGACACCGTTGCGACAAATGACGAAATTACCCCTGCGCGGTCTTTGTTTCCAACCAACCTACCAAATTTCAGCCCATTCTGACATCGTTACAAAAAATGACAAAATTTTCCCTGGTGCGGTTTTTGTTTCCAATCTGCCTGCCAAATTTCAGCCCATTTCGACAGCATTGCGAAAAATGACAAAATTGCCCCGGTGCGGTTTTTGTTTCTAATCAACTTGCAAAATTTCAGCCCATTCCGACACCGTCATGACAATTGACGAAATTGCCCCTGCACAGTTTTTGCTTCCAATCACCCTGCTAAATTTCAGCCCATTCCGACACCGCAGCGACAAATGACGAAATTGCCCCTAGCACGATTTTTGTTTCCAATCCACCTGCCAAATTTCAGCCCATTCTGATAGCGTCGCGATAAATGACGAAATCGCCCCTGGCGTGATTTTCGTTTCCATTCAACCTACCAAATTTCAGCCCATTTCGACACCATCGTGACAAATGACGAAATTGCCCCTGGCGCGGTTTTTATTTCCAATCAACCAGCCGAATTTCAGTAGATTCCTACACCGACGCGATAAATGACGAAATTGTGTTTGATGCGATTTTTGTTTCCAATCAACCTACCAAATTTCAGTACATTTCGACACCATAGCGACAAATGACGAAATTATCCTTGGCGCGGTTTTTGCTTCCAATCAACCTTCTAAATTTCAGCGCATTCTGACTCCGTTGCGCTAAATTGCGAAATTGCCCCTGGCATGGTTTTTATTTCCAATCAACCTGCTGAATTTTAGCCGATTTCGACTCCGTCGCAACAGATGATGAAATTACCCCAGGGGCGATTTTTGTTTCCAATCAACCTGCCAAATATCAGCCCATTCCGACACTGTCGTGATGAATGACGAAATTGCCCCAGGCGCGATTTTTGTTTCCAATCAACCTGCTAAATTTCGACCTGTTCCAACGCTGTCGCGACAAATGACTAAATTGCCCCCGGCGCGATTTTTGTTTCCAGTCCACCTGCCAAATTTAAGCCCATTCCGACACCGTCGCGAAAAATGAAGAAATTACCCCAGGCACGATTTTGTCTCCACTCAACCTGCCAAATTTCAGTCCATTCCGACACCACGCGATAAATGACAAAATTGCCCCTGACGTGGTTTTTGTTTCCAATCAACCTTCCAAATTTCAGCAAATTCCGACACCGTAGTGACAATGATGAAATTGTCCCTGACGCGATTTTTGTTTCCAATCAACCTTCCAAATTTCAGCCCATTTCGACAGCGTCACGACAAATGAGGAAATTGCCCCTGGCACGGTTTTTGTTTCCAATCAACCAACCAAATTTCATCCCATTCCACCAACGTCGCGACAAATGACAAACTTGCCCTTGACGCGGTTTTTATTTCCAATCACCCTGCCAAATTTTAGTAGATTCTAACATCGACGCGATAAATAACGAAATTGTCTCTGACACAATTTTTGTTTCCAATCAACCTGCCAAATTTCAGTCCATTCCATCACCGTCATGACAAATGACGAAATTGCCCCTGCGCAGTTTTTGTTTCCTATCAGCCTGCCAAATTTTGGTCTATTCCGACACCGTCGCGACAGATGACGAAATTGCCCCAGGCACGATTTTTGTTTCCAATCAACCTACCAAATTTCAACCCGTTCCGACACCTTCATAACAAATAACAAAGTTGCACCTGCGCGATTTCTTTTCCAATCAGCTTGCCAAATTTCAGCACATTCCGACACCACCACAACAAATGACGTATTTGCCCATGGCGCAATTTTTGTTTCCAATCAACCTGGCAAATTTCAGCCCATTCTGACACCGTCGCGACAAATGATGAAATTTTCCCTGGCGCGGTTTTTGTTTCCAATCAGCCTTCCAAATTTCAGCCCATTTCGACACTGTCGCGACAAATGACGAAATTGCCTTTGGCGTGGTTTCTGTTTCCAATCAACCTGCCAAATTTTAGCTCATTCTGACACCGTAGCAACAAAGGACGAAATTGCGCCGGGCGTGGTTTTTATTTCCAATCAACCGGCCAAATTTCAGCCCATTCCGATACCGTCGTGAAAAATGACGAAATTGCCCCAGGCGCGATTTTTGTTTCCAATCAACTTGCCAAATTTTAGCCCATTTCGACACCGTCGCGACAAATGACTAAATTGGCCCTGGCACAATTTTTGTTTCCAATCAACCTACCAAATTTCAGCCCATTCCGACACCGTCACGACAAATGACAAAATTGCCTTTGCGTAATTTTTCTTTCCAATCAACTTGCCAAATTTCAACCCATTTCGACACCATGGTGACAAATGACGAAATTACCCTAGGCACGATTTTTGTTTCCAATAACCATGCCAAATTTCAGCCCATTTCGACACTGTCACGACAATTGACGAAATTGTTCTTGGCACAGTTTTTGTTTCCAATCAACCTGCTAAATTTTAGCCCATTCCGACACCGTTGCGACAAATGACGAAATTGCCCCCAACGCGATTTTTGTTTCCAATCAACCTGTCAAATTTCAGTACATTCCGACACCGTCGCAACAAATGACGAAATTGTCCCCGGCGTGATTTTTGTTTCCAATCAACCAGCTGAATTTCAGTCGATTTCGACACTGTCGTAACAAATGACGAAATTGTCCTCGGCGTGATTTTTGTTTCCAATCAACCTGCCAAATTTCAGCTCATTCCGGCACCGTCGCGACAAATGATGAAATTGCCCCTGGTGCGATTTTTGTTTCCAATCAACCTGCCATATTTCAGTAAATTCGAACACTGTCGTGATAAATGACAAAATTACCCCTGACGCAGTTTTTATTTCCAATCAACCTTCCAAATTTCAACCCATTCTGACCCTGTCGCGACAAATGGCGAAATTACCCCTGGCGCGATTTTTGTTTCCAATCAACCTGCTGAATTTTAGTCCATTCCGACACCGTCGCGACAAATGACGAAATTGCCCATGGCACAATTTTTTTTCCAACCAAACTGCCAAATTTCTGCCCATTCTGACACCGCCATGAAAAATGACGAAATTGCCCCGGGCGCGATTTTTGTTTCCAATTACCTGCCAAATCTCAGCCCATTTCGACACTATTACGAAAAATGACGAAATTGCCCCTAGCATGGTTTTTGTTTCCAATCAACTTGCCAAATTTCAATCCATTCCAACACTTTAGCGACAAATGACGAAATTGCCCCTGGCGTGGTTTTTGTTTCCAATCCACCTGCTAAATTTTAGCCCATTCTGACACCGTCGCGACAAATGACGAAATTTTCCCGGGCACGATTTTTGTTTCCAATAACCTGCAAAATTTCAGTCCATTCTGACACCGTTGC
>NW_019264602.1:28621-29853 GCF_002742605.1 Olea europaea var. sylvestris
TTTTAGCCCATTCCGACAACAACGCGATATATGACGAAATTGTCTCTGACGCGGTTTTTGTTTCCAATCAACCTACCAAATTTCAGCACATTCCGACACCATCGCGACAAATGACGAAATTGTCCCTGGCGCAGTTTTTGCTTCCAATCAACCCTCCAAATTTCAGCCCATTCTGACTCCGTCGTGATAAATTGCGAAATTGCCCCGGCGTGATTTTTTGTTTCAATCGACCTGCTGAATTTCAGTCGATTTCGACATCGTCGCACCAAATGATAAAATTGCCCCAGGCGCGGCTTTTGTTTCCAATCAACCTGCCAAATTTCAGCCCATTTCGATACCGTCGCGTCAAATGACGAAATTGTCCCTAGCGCAATTTTTGTTTCCAATCAACCTGCCAAATTTCGGCCCATTCCAACACCGTCGCGACAAATGATGAAATTTTCTCAGGCGCAATTTTTGTTTCCAATCGACCTACCAAATTGAAGCCCATTCTGACACCGTCACGATAAATGATGAAATTACCACAGGCGCGATTTTTGTTTCCTATCCGCCTGCCAAATTTCAGCCCATTCCGACACCGTCGCGACAAATGACAAAATTGCCCCTGGCGCGATTTTTGTTTGCAATCAACCTGCCAAATTTCAGCAAATTCTGACACCGTTGCGACAAATGAAGAAATTGTCCCTGAAGCAGTTTTTGTTTCCGATCAACCTGCAGAATTTAAGCCCATTCCGACACCGTCGTGAAAAATGACGAAATTGCTCCAGGCGCGATTTTTGTTTCCAATCAACCTGCCAATTTTAGCCCATTCTGACACTGTCACGACAAATGATGAAATTGCCCCTGGCAAGGTTTTTGTTTCCACCCAACCTGCCAAACTTCAGCCCATTCCGACACCGTTGCGAAAAATTACGAAACTGTCCCTGGTGCGGTTTTTGTTTCCAATTTGCTTGCCAAATTTTAGCCCATTCCGACACGGTCACAAAAATGACGAAATTGCCTCGACGCAGTTTTTGTTTCCAATCAACTTGCTAAATTTCAGCCCATTCCGACACCGTCGTGACAATTGACGAAATTGCCCCTGTGCAATTTTTGTTTCCAATCACTCTGCTAAATTTCAACCCATTTCGACACCGTCGCGACAAATGATGAAATTCCCTCTGCTAAATTTTAGCCCATTCCAACACCGTCTCAACAAATGATGAAATTGACCCTGGCGCAGTTTTCATTTC
>NW_019264602.1:37341-40740 GCF_002742605.1 Olea europaea var. sylvestris
CCAAATTTCAGTCCATTCCGACACCTCCACAACAAATGATGAAATTGCCCATGCGCAGTTTTTATTTCCAATCACCCGGCTAAATTTCAGCCCATTCAGACACCGTTGCGACAAATGACAAAATTGCCTCTGCAAAAATTTTATCCCATTCCGACAACGTCGTGACAAATGATGAAATTGTCCCCGGTGCAATTTTTGTTTCCAATTGGCCTGGCGAATTTCAATCTATCCCGACACCACCGCGACAAATAATGAAATTGCCCCTGGCACAATTTTTGTTTCCAATCAACCTGCCAAATTTTAGCCCATTTCGATACGTCGCGACAAATGACGAAATTGCCCATGGTGCGATTTTTGTTTCCAATCAGCCTGGCAAATTTTAGCCTATTTCAACACCGTCGCGACAAATGACGAATCTGCCCCTGGCATAGTTTTTGTTTCCAATCAGCCTCCCAAATTTTAGCCCATTTCAACACTGTCGCGACAAATGACGAAATTGCCGTTGGCGTGGTTTTTGTTTCCAATCAACCTGCCAAATTCCCTCTCATTCCGACACCGTAGTGACAAATGATGAAATTGCCCTAGGCGTGGTTTTTGTTTCCAATCAACCGGCCAGATTTCAGCCAATTTCGATACTGTCGCTAAAAATGACGAAATTGCCCCAGGCACGATTTTGGTTTCTAATCAACCTGCCCAATTTTAGTCCATTTCGACACCATCGTGACAAACGACGAAATTGCCCCTGGCACAATTTTTGTTTCCAATCAACCTGCCAAATTTCAGCCCATTCCGACACCGTCTTGACAAATGACGAAATTAACCCTTGCGCGATTTTTCTTTCCAAACAACTTGCCAAATTTCAACCCATTTCGACACCATCGCGACAAATGATGAAATTACGCCAGGCGCGATTTTCGTTTCCAATAATCTTGCCAAATATCAGCCCATTTCGACACCGTCGCGACAAATGACAAAATTGTACTTGGCACAGTTTTTGTTTCCGATCAACCTGCCAAATTTCAACCCATTCCAACACCGTCGCGACAAATGACGAAATTGCCCCTGGCGCGATTTTTGTTTCCAATCAACCTGCCAAATTTCAACACATTCGGACACCATCGCAACAAATGACAAAATTGTCCCTGGTGTGGTTTTTGTTCCAATCAACCTGCTGAATTTCAGCTGATTTCGACACCGTCGCAACAAATGACAAAATTGCCCCTGGCGTGGTTTTTGTTTCCAATCAAGTTGCCAAATTTCAACTCATTTCGACACCGTCGCTACAAGTGACGAATTTGCCCCTGGTGCGATTTTTATTTCCAATCAACCTGCCATATTTCAGCAAAGTCGGACACTGTCGTGACAAATGACGAAATTATCCCTGAGGCAGTTTTCGTTTCCAATCAACCTTCCCAATTTCAGCCCATTCCAACACCGTCGCGACAAATGGCGAAATTGCCCCTGGCGCAATTTTTGCTTCCAATCAACCTGCTAAATTTCAGCCCATTCCGACACCATCGCGACAAATGACGAAATTGCCCATGGCGCGATTTGTTTTCCAACCAACCTGCCAAATTTCTGCCTATTCCGACACCGCCGTGAAAAATGACGAAATTACCCCAGGCGAGATTTTTTTTTCCAATCAGACTGCCAAATCTCAGCCCATTCCGACACTATTACGAAAAATGACGAAATTGCACCTAGCGTGATTTTTGTTTCCAATCAATCTGCCAAATTTCAAACCATTTCGACACCTTAGCGACAAATGATGAAATTGCCCCTGGCGTGATTTTTGTTTCCAATCCACCTACTAAATTTCAACCCATTTCGACATCGTCGCGACAAATGACAAAATTACCCCGGGCTCTATTTTTGGTTTCAATAACTTACAAAATTTCAGTCCATTCTGACACCGCTGTGACAAATGATGATGTTGCCCCTGGAGCAATTTTTGTTTCTAATCAACCTGCCAAATTTCAGCACATTCGATCACCGTCGCGACAAATGACGAAGTTGCCCTTTGCGCGGTTTTTGTTTCCAATCAACTTGCCAAATTTTAGCCATTCCGACACCCTCGCGACAAATGATGAAATTAACCCTGGCAGGGTTTTTTTATCCCAATCAACCTGGCAAATTTCAGCCCATTCCGACACCGACGTGATAAATGACGAAATTGTCTCTGACGCAATTTTTGTTTCCAGTCAACCTACCAAATTTCAACACATTCTAACACCATCACGACAAATGACGAAATTATCTCTAGCACGATTTTTGCTTTCAATCAACCTTTCAAATTTCAACCCATTCTGACTCCGTCGCGAGAAATTGCAAAATTGCCCCTGGCATGGTTTTTGTTTCCAATCGACCTGCTGAATTTCGTCCGATTTCGACACCGTCGCAACAAATGACAAAATTGCTCCAGGCGCGATTTTTGTTTCCAATCAACCTGCCGAATTTCAGCCCATTCTGACACCGTCATGACAAATGATGAAATTGCCCCTGGCAAGATTTTTGTTTCCAATCAACCTACCAAATTTTAGCCCATTCAGACGCCCTCTCGACAAATGATGAAATTGCCCATGGCGCGATTTTTATTTCCTATCAACCTGGCAAATTTCAGCCCATTCCGACACCGTCGCGACAAATGACGAAGTTGCCCTTTTCGCAGTTTTTGTTTCCAATCAACCTGCCAAAGTTCACCCCATTCCGACACCCTCGCAACAAATGATTAAATTGCCCCCGGCACAATTTTTTATTCCAATCAACCTGGCAAATTTCAGCCCATTCTGAAACCCTCGAGACAAAGGACAAAATTACCCCTGAAGCGGTTTTTGTTTCCAACTGCTAAAATTCAACCCATTCCGACACCATCGTGAAAAATGACGCAATTACCCTGACGCATTTTTTGTATCCAATCAGCCTGCCAAATTCAAGCCCATTCCGACACCGTCGCGAAAAATGATGAAATTGCCCCTTGCGAGATTTTTGTTTCCAATCAACCTGCCAAATTATAGCCCATTCCCACAACGTTGCGAAAAATGGCGAAATTGCCCTTGGCGCGATTTTTGTTTCCAATCTGCTTGCCAAATTTCAGCCCATTCCGACACCGTCATGAAAAACGACGAAATTACCCCTGCGTGATTTTTGTTTCCAGCCAAGTTGCTAAATTTCAGCCCATTTCCGCACCATAGCGACAAATGAAAAAATTCCCCCTGCGCAGTTTTGTTTCGAATCACCCTGCTAAATTTCAGCCCATTCCGACACCGTCGCGACAAATGATGAAATTGCCCCTAGCGTTGTTTTTGTTTCCTATCAGCCTACCAAATTTTAGCCCATTCCGACACCGTCGCGACGAATGACGACGTTGTCCCTGGCGCAGTTTTTGTTTCCAATCAGCTT
>NW_019264603.1:0-12119 GCF_002742605.1 Olea europaea var. sylvestris
TTTTGCGACAGTGTCGAAATCGTCTAAAATTTGACAATTGATCGGCAACAAAAATCGCACCGAGGACAATTTCGTCATTTTTCCGAAGGTGTCGGAATGGGCTAAAACTTGATAGATTAATCGGAAACAAAAATCGCGCCGGAGGCAATTCCGTCACTTTTCGCGACGCCGTCGGAATGGGCCGAAATTTGGCAGGTTGATCGGAAACAAAAATCGTGCCGGGGAAAATTTAGTCATGTTTCGCGGCGGTGTAGGAATGGGCTAAAATTTGACAGTTGATCGGCAACAAAAATCGCGTCGAGGGCAATTTCGTCACTTTTCGTGACGTTGTCGGAATGGGCTAAAACTTGACAGATCGATCGGAAACAAAAATCGCGCCGGGGGCAATTTCGTCACTTTTCGCGACGCTGTCGGAATGGGGCGAAATTTGGCAGGTTGATCGGAAACAAAAATCATGCCGGGGAAAATTTCGTCATTTTTCGCGACGGTGTCGGAATGGGCTAAAATTTGACAATTGATCGGAAACAAAAATCGCGTCGAGGGCAATTTCGTCACTTTTCGCGACGCCGTCTGAATGGGCCGAAATTTGGCAGGTTGATCGGAAACAAAAATCATGCCGGGGAAAATTTCGTCATTTTTCGCGACGGTGTTGGAATGGGCTAAAATTTGACAACTGATCGGAATCAAAAATCGCGCCAGGGGTAAATTCGTCATTTTTTGCGACAGTGTCGAAATCGTCTAAAATTTGACAATTGATCGGCAACAAAAATCGCACCGAGGACAATTTCGTCATTTTTCGCGAAGGTGTCGGAATGGGCTAAAACTTGACAGATCGATCGGAAAAAAAAATCGCGCCGTGGGCAATTTCGTCACTTTTCACGACGCTGTCGAAATGGGCCAAAATTTGGCAGGTTGATCAGAAACAAAAATCGTGCCGGGGAAAATTTCGTCATTTTTCGTGACTGTGTCGGATGGGCTAAAATTTGACAACTAATCGGAATCAAAAATCGCGCCGGGGGCAAATTCGTCATTTTTTGCGACGGTGTCGAAATCGGCTTAAATTTGACTGATTGATCGGAAACAAAAAATCGGAAACAAAAATCGCCCCGGGGGCAATTTCGTCACTTTTCGCGACGCTGTCGGAATGGGCCGAAATTTGGCAGGTTGATCGGAAACGAAAATCGTGCCGGGGAAAATTTCGTCATTTTCCGCGACGGTGTCGAAATCGGCTTAAATTTGACTGATTGATCGGAAACAAAAAATCGGAAACAAAAATCGCCCCGGGGGCAATTTCGTCACTTTTCGCGACGCTGTCGGAATGGGCCGAAATTTGGCAGGTTGATCGGAAACGAAAATCGTGCCGGGGAAAATTTCGTCATTTTCCGCGACGGTGTCGAAATGGGCCAAAATTTGGCAGGTTGATCGGAAACAAAAATCGTGCCGGGGAAAATTTCGTCATTTTTCGCGACTGTATCGGAATGGGCTAAAATTTGACTACTGATCGGAATAAAAAATCGCACCGGGGGCAAATTCGTCATTTTTTGCGACAGTGTCGAAATTGTCTAAAATTTGACAATTGATCGGAAACAAAAATCGCACCGAGGACAATTTCGTCATTTTTCGCGAAGGTGTCGGAATGGGCTAAAACTTAACAGATTGATCGGAAACAAAAATCGCGTCCGGCGGCAATTTCGTCATTTTTCGCGAGAATCAAAAATCGCGCCAGGGGCAAATTCGCCATTTTTTGCGACAGTGTCGAAATCGTCTAAAATTTGACAATTGATCGGCAACAAAAATCGCGTCGAGGGCAATTTCGTCACTTTTCACGACGCTGTCGGAATGGGCCGAAATTTGGCAGGTTGATCGGAAACGAAAATCGTGCTGGGGAAAATTTAGTCATGTTTCGCGGCGGTGTTGGAATGGGCTAAAATTTGACAATTGATCGGAAACAAAAATCGCGCCGAGGACAATTTCGTCATTTTTCCGAAGGTGTCGGAATGGGCTAAAACTTGACAGATTAATCGGAAACAAAAATCGCGCCGGAGGCAATTCCGTCACTTTTCGCGACGCCGTCGGAATGGGCTGAAATTTGGCAGGTTGATCGGAAACAAAAATCGTGCTGGGGAAAATTTAGTCATGTTTCACGGCGGTGTAGGAATGGGCTAAAATTTGACAATTGATCGGCAACAAAAATCGCGTCGAGGGCAATTTCGTCACTTTTCGTGACGGTGTCGGAATGGGTTAAACCTTGACAGATCGATCGGAAACAAAAATCGCGCCGGGGGCAATTTCATCACTTTTCGCGACGCTGTCGGAATGGGGCGAAATTTGGCAGGTTGATCGGAAACAAAAATCATGCCGGGGAAAATTTAGTCATCTTTCGCGACGGTGTCGGAATGGGCTAAAATTTGACAATTGATCGGAAAAAAAAATCGCGTCGAGGGCAATTTCGTCACTTTTCGCGACGCCGTCTGAATGGGCCGAAATTTGGCAGGTTGATCGGAAACAAAAATCGTGCCGGGGAAAATTTCATCATTTTTCGCGACGGTGTTGGAATGGGCTAAAATTTGACAACTGATCGGAATCAAAAATCGCGCCAGGGGCAAATTCGTCATTTTTTGCGACAGTGTCGAAATCGCCTAAAATTTGACAATTGATCGGAAACAAAAATCGCGCCGGGGGCAATTTCGTCATTTTTCGCGACGGTGTCGAAATGGGCTGAAATTTTACCGATCGATCGGAAACAAAAATCGCGCCGGGGGCAATTTCGTCACTTTTCGCGATGCTGTCGGAATGGGCCGAAATTTGGCAAGTTGATCGGAAACAAAAATCGTACCGGGGAAAATTTAGTCTTGTTTCGCGACGGTGTCGGAATGGGCTAAAATTTGACAATTGATCGGAAACAAAAGTCGCGTCGAGGGCAATTTCGTCATTTTTCGCGACGGTGACGGAATGGGCTAAAATTTGACAGATTAATCGGAAACAAAAATCGCGCCGAGGGCAATTTCGTCACTTTTCGGGACGCTGTCGAAATGGGCCGAAATTTGGCGGGTTGATCGGAAACAAAAAGCGTGCCAGGGAAAATTTCGTCAATTTTCGCGACGGTGTCGGAATGTGCTAAAATTTGACAATTGATCGGAAACAAAAATCGCGCCGAGGCCAATTTCGTCATTTTTCGCGACGATGTCGGAGTGGGCTAAAATTTGACAGATCGATCGGAAACAAGAATCTAGCCGGGGGCAATTTTGTCACTTTTCGCGACGCTGTCGGAATGTGCCGAAATTTGGCAGGTTGATCGAAAACAAAAATCGCGACGGTGTCGGAATGGGCTAAAATTTTACAATTGATCGGAAACAAAAATCGCGTCGAGGGCAATTTCGTCACTTTTCGCGACTGTGTCGGAATGGGCCGAAATTTGGCAGGTTGATCGGAAACAAAAATCGCTCCGGGGGCAAATTCGTCATTTTTTGCGACAGTGTCGAAATCGTCTAAAATTTGACAATTGATCGGAAACAAAAATCGCGCCGAGGACAATTTCGTCATTTTTCGCGACGGTGTTGGAATGGGCTAAAATTTGACAATTCATCGGAAACAAAAATCGCGTCGAGGGCAATTTAGTAATTTTTCGCGACGCTGCCGGAATGGGCGAAAATTTGGCAGGTTGATCAGAAACAAAAATCGTGCCGGGGAAAATTTCGTCATTTTCTGCGACGGTGTCGGAAATGGCTAAAATTTGACAATTGATCGGAAACAAAAATCGCGCCTCAGGCAATTTCGTCATTTTTCGCGACGGTGTCGGAATGGGCCGAAATTTGGCAGGTTGATCGGAAACAAAAATCGTGCCGGGGAAAATTTCGTCATTTTTCACGACGGTGTCCGAATGGGCTAAAATTTGACAATTGATCGGAAACAAAAATCGCGCCGGGGGCAATTTCGTCATTTTACGCGACGGTGTCGGAATGGGCTAAAATTTGACAGATTAATCGGAAACAAAAATCGCGCCGGAGGCAATTCCGTCACTTTTCGCGACGCCGTCGGAATGGGCCGAAATTCGACAGGTTGATCGGAAACAAAAATCGTGCCGGGGAAAATTCCGTCAGTTTTCGAGACTGTGTGGGAATGGGCTAAAATTTGACAACTGATCGGAATCAAAAATCGCGCCGGGGGCAAATTCGTCATTTTTTGCGACAGTGTCGAAATCGTCTAAAATTTGACAATTGATCGGAAACAAAAATCGCGTCGAGGACAATTTCGTCATTTTTCGCGGAGGTGTCGGAATGGGCTAAAACTTGACAGATCGATCGGAAACAAAAATCGCGCCGGGGGCAATTTCGTCACTTTTCGCGACGCTGTCGGAATGGGCCGAAATTTGGCAGATCGATCGGAAACAAAAATCTCGCCGGGGGCAATTTCGTCATTTTTCGCGACGCTGTCGGAATGGGCTAAAATTTGACAGATCGATCGAAAACAAAAATCGGGCCGGGGGCAATTTCGTCATTTTTCGTGACGGTGTCGGAATGGGCTAAAATTTGACAGATTAATCGTAAACAAAAATCGCGCCTGGGGCAATTTCGTCACTTTTCGAGACGCCGTCGAAATGGGCCGAAATTTGGCGGGTTGATCGGAAACAAAAAGCGTACCAGGAAAAATTTCGTCAATTTTCGCGACAGTGTCGGAATGTGCTAAAATTTGACAATTGATCGGAAACAAATATCGCGCCGAGGACAATTTCGTCATTTTTCGCGACGGTGTCGGAATGGGCTCAAATTTGACAGATCGATTGGAAACAAAAATCGCGCCGGGGGCAATTTCGTCACTTTTCGCGACGCGGTCGGAATGGGCCAAAATTTGGCAGGTTGATCGGAAACAAAAATCGTGCCGGGGAAAATTTATTCATGTTTCGCGACGGTTTCGGAATGGGCTAAAATTTGACAATTGATCGGAAACAAAAATCGCGTCGAGGGCAATTTCGTCACTTTTCGTGACGGTGTCGGAATGGGCTAAAATTTGACAGATCGATCGGAAACAAAAATCGCGCCGGGTGCAATTTCGTCACTTTTCGCGACGCTGTCGGAATGGGCCGAAATTTGGCAGGTTTATCGGAAACAAAAATCATGCCGGGGAAAATTTAGTCATCTTTCGCGACGGTGTCAGAATGGGCTAAAATTTGACAATTGATCGGAAACAAAAATCGCGTCGAGGGCAATTTAGTCATTTTTTGCGACGCTGCCGAAATAGGCCGAAATTTGGCAGGATGATCGGAAACAAAAATCGTGCCTGGGAAAATTTCGTCATTTTCCGCGAAGGTGTCGGAATGGGCTAAAATTTTACAATTGATCGGAAACAAAAATTGCGCCGGGGGCAATTTCGTCATTTTTCGCGACGGTGTCGGAATGGGCTGAAATTTGGCAGGTTGATCGGAAAAAAAAATCGCGCCGGGGGCAATTTCGTTATTTTTCGCGACGTTGTTGAAAGGGGCTAAAATTTGGCAGGTTGATCGGAAACAAAAATCGTGCCGGGGAAAATTTCGTCAGTTTTCGAGAATGTGTCGGAATGGGCTAAAATTTGACAAATTAATCGGAATCAAAAATCGCGCCGGGGGCAAATTCGTCATTTTTTGCGACATGTCGAAATCGTCTAAAATTTGACAATTGATCGGAAACAAAAATCGCGTCGAGGACAATTTCGTCATTTTTCAAGAAGGTGTCGGAATGGGCTAAAACTTGACAGATCGATCGGAAACAAAAATCGCGCCGGGGGCAATTTCGTCACTTTTCGCGACGCTGTCGGAATGGGACGAAATTTGGGAGATCGATCGGAAACAAAAATCGCGCCGGGGGCAATTTCGTCATTTTTCGCGACGCTGTCGAAATTGGCTAAAATTTGACAAATCGATCGAAAACAAAAATCGCGCCGGGGGCAATTTCGTCATTTTTCGCGACGCTGTCGGAATGGGCTAAAATTTGACAGATTAATCGTAAACAAAAATCGCGCCTGGGGCAATTTCGTCACTTTTCGGGACGCTGTCGAAATGGGCCGAAATTTGGCGGGTTGATCGGAAACAAAAAGTGTACCAGGGAAAATTTCGTCAATTTTCGCGACGGTGTCGGAATGTGCTAAAATTTGACAATTGATCGGAAACAAAAATCGTGCCGGGGAAAATTTAGTCATGTTTCGCGACGGTGTCGGAATGGGCTCAAATTTGACAATTGATCGGAAACAAAAATCGTGCCGGGGAAAATTTAGTCATGTTTCGCGACGGTGTCGGAATGGGCTCAAATTTGACAATTGATCGGAAACAAAAATCGTGCCGGGGAAAATTTAGTCATGTTTCGCGACGGTGTCGGAATGGGCTCAAATTTGACAATTGATCGGAAACAAAAATCGCGTCGAGGGCAATTTCGTCACTTTTCGTGACGGTGTCGGAATGGGCTAAAATTTTACAGATCGATCGGAAAAAAAAATCGCGCCGAGTGCAATTTCGTCACTTTTCGCGACGCTGTCGGAATGAGCCGAAATTTGGCAGGTTTATCGGAAACAAAAATCATGCCGAGGAAAATTTAGTCATCTTTCTCGACGATGTCAGAATGGGCTAAAATTTGACAATTGATCGGAAACAAAAATCGCGTCGAGGGCAATTTAGTCATTTTTCGCGACGCTGCCGGAATAGGCCGAAATTTGGCAGATTGATCGGAAACAAAAATCGTGCCGGGGAAAATTTCGTCATTTTCCGCGACGGTGACGGTATTGGCTAAAATTTGGCAATTGATCGGAAACAAAAATTGCGCCGGTGTCGAAATGGGCTAAAATTTGACAGATTGATCGGAAACAAAAATCGTGCCGGGGAAAATTTCGTCATTTTCCGCGACGGTGACGGTATTGGCTAAAATTTGGCAATTGATCGGAAACAAAAATTGCGCCGGTGTCGAAATGGGCTAAAATTTGACAGATTGATCGGAAACAAAAATCGTGCCGGGGAAAATTTCGTCATTTTTCGCGACGGTGTTGGAATTGGCTAAAATTTGACAAATTAATCGGAAACAAAAATCGCGCCGGGGGCAATTTGTCATTTTTTGCGACGGTGTCGAAATGGGCTAAAATTTGACAGATTGATCGGAAACAAAAATCGCGCCGAGGGCAATTTCGTCACTTTTCGCGACGCGGTCGGAATGGGCCGAAATTTGGCAGGTTGATCGGAAACAAAATCGTGCCGGGGAAAATTTCGTCATTTTTCGCGACGGTGTCGGAATGGCCTAAAATTTGACAATTGATCAGAAACAAAAATGGCACCGTGGGCAATTTCGTCATATTTCACGACGGTGTCGGAATGGGCTAAAATTTGACAGATTAATTGGAAACAAAAATCGCGCCGGGGGCAATTTCGTCACTTTTCGGGACGCTGTCGGAATGGGCCGAAATTTGGCAGGTTTATCGGACACAAAAATCGTGCCGGGCAAAATTTCGTCAATTTTCGCGACGGTGTCGGAATATGCTAAAATTTGACAATTGATAGGAAAAAAAAATCGCACGGTGGACAATTTCGTCATTTTTCGCGACGGTGTCGGAATGGGCTAAAATTTGACAGATCGATCGGAAACAAAAATCGCGCCGGGGGCAATTTCGTCACTTTTCGCGACGCTGTCGTAATGGGCCGAAATTTGGCAGGTTGATCGGAAACAAAAATCGTGCCGGGGAAAATATAGTCATTTTTCGCGACGGTGTCGGAATGGGCTAAAATTTGACAATTGAACGGAAACAAAAATCGCGTCGAGGGCAATTTCGTCACTTTTCGCGACGCTGTCACAGTGGGCAGAAATTTGGCAGGTTGATCGGAAACAAAAATCGTGCCGGGGAAAATTTCATCATTCTTCGCGACGGTCTTGGAATGGGCTAAAATTTCACAATTGATCGGAAACAAAAATCGCGTCGAGGGCAATTTAGTAATTTTTCGCGGCGCTGCCGGAATGGGCCGAAATTTGGCAGGTTGATCGGAAACAAAAATCGTGCCGGGGAAAATTTCGTCATTTTTCGCGACTGTGTCGGAATGGGCTAAAATTTGACAACTGATCGGAATCAAAAATCGCGCCGGGGGCAATTTCGTCATTTTTCGCGACGGTGTCGGAATGGGCTAAAATTTGACAGATTAATCGGAAACAAAAATCGCGCCGGAGGAAATTTCGTCACTTTTCGCAACGCCGTCGGAATGGGCCGAAATTTGGCAGATTGATCGGAAACAAAAATCGTGCCGGGGAAAATTTCGTCATTTTTCGCGACTGTGTCGGAATGGGCTAAAATTTGACAACTGATCGGAATCAAAAATCGCGCCGGGGGCAATTTCGTCATTTTTCGCGACGGTGTCGGAATGGGCTAAAATTTGACAGATTGATCGGAAACAAAAATCGCGCTGGGGGCAATTTCGTCACTTTTCGCGACGCTGTCGGAATGGGCCGAAATTTGGCAGGTTGATCGGAAACAAAAATCGTGTCGGGGAAAATTTCGTCATTTTCCGCGACGGTGTCGGAATTGGCTAAAATTTGACAATTGGTCGGAAACAAAAATCGCGCCGGAGGCAATTCCGTCACTTTTCGCGACGCCGTCGGAATGGGCCGAAATTTGGCAGGTTGATCGGAAACAAAAATCGTGCCGGGGAAAATTTCGTCAGTTTTCAAGACTGTGTCGGAATGGGCTAAAATTTGACAACTGATCGGAATCAAAAATCGCGCCGGGGGCAAATTCGTCATTTTTTGCGACAGTGTCGAAATCGTCTAAAATTTAACAATTGATCGGAAACAAAAATCGCGTCGAGGACAATTTCGTCATTTTTCGCGAAGGTGTCGGAATGGGCTAAAACTTGACAGATCGATCGGAAACAAAAATCGCGCCGGGGGCAATTTCGTCACTTTTCGCGACGCTGTTGGAATGGGCCGAAATTTGGCAGATCGATCGGAAACAAAAATCGCGCCGGGGTCAATTTCATCATTTTTCGCGACGCTGTCGGAATGGGCTAAAATTTGACAGATCGATCGAAAACAAAAATCGGGCCGGGGGCAATTTCGTCATTTTTCGTGACGGTGTCGGAATGGGCTAAAATTTGACAGATTAATCGTAAACAAAAATCGCGCCTGGGGCAATTTCGTCATTTTTCGGGACGCTGTCGGAATGGGCCGAAATTTGGCAGGTTGATCGGAAAATAAATTTCGTACCGGGGAAAATTTAGTCATGTTTCGCGACGGTGTCGGAATGGGCTAAAATTTGACAATTGATCGGAAACAAAAATCGCGTCGAGGGCAATTTCGTCACTTTTCGTGACGGTGTCGGAATGGGCTAAAATTTGACAGATCGATCGGAAAAAAAAATCGCGCCGAGTGCAATTTCGTCACTTTTCGCGACGCTGTCGGAATGGGCCGAAATTTGGCAGGTTTATCGGAAACAAAAATCATGCCGAGGAAAATTTAGTCATCTTTCTCGACGGTGTCAGAATGGGCCAAAATTTGACAATTGATCGGAAACAAAAATCGCGTCGAGGGCAATTTAGTCATTTTTCGCGACGCTGCCGGAATAGGCCGAAATTTGGCAGGTTGATCGGAAACAAAAATCGTGCCGGGGAAAATTTCGTCATTTTCTGCGACGGTGTCGGAATTGGCTAAAATTTGGCAATTGATCGGAAACAAAAATTGCGCCAGGGGCAATTTCGTCATTTTTCGCGACGGTGTCGGAATGGACTGAAATTTGGCAGGTTGATCGGAAACAAAAATCGCGCCGGGGGCAATTTCGTTATTTTTCGCGACGTTGTTGAAATGGGCTAAAATTGGACAGATTGATCGGAAACAAAAATCTCGCCGGGGGCAATTTCGTCATTTTTCGCGACGGTGCTGGAATTGGCTAAAATTTGACAAATTAATCGGAAACAAAAATCGCGCCGGGGGCAATTTGGTCATTTTTTGCGACGGTGTCGGAATGGGCTAAAATTTGACAGATTGATCAGAAACAAAAATCGCGTCGAGGGCTATTTCGTCACTTTTCGTGACGGTGTCGGAATGGGCTAAAATTTGACAGATCGATCGGAAACAAAAATCGCGCTGGGTGCAATTTCGTCACTTTTCGCGACGCTGTCGGAATGGGCCGAAATTTGGCAGGTTTATCGGAAACAAAAATCATGCCGGGGAAAATTTAGTCATCTTTCGCGACGGTGTCAGAATGGGCTAAAATTTGACAATTGATCGGAAACAAAAATCGCGTCGAGGGCAATTTAGTCATTTTTCGCGACGCTGCCGAAATAGGCCGAAATTTGGCAAGTTGATCGGAAACAAAAATCGTGCCGGGGAAAATTTCGTCATTTTCCGCGACGGTGTCGGAATGGGCTAAAATTTGACAGATTGATCGAAAACAAAAATCGCGCCGGAGGCAATTCCGTCACTTTTCGCGACGCCGTCGGAATGGGCCGAAATTTGGCAGGTTGATCGGAAACAAAAATCGTGCCGGGGAAAATTTCGTCAGTTTTCGAGACTGTGTCGGAATGGGCTAAAATTTGACAACTGATCGGAATCAAAAATCGCGCCAGGGGCAAATTCGTCATTTTTTGCGACAGTGTCGAAATCGTCTAAAATTTGACAATTGATCGGAAACAAAAATCGCGTCGAGGACAATTTCGTCATTTTTCAAGAAGGTGTCGGAATGGGCTAAAACTTGACAGATCGATCGGAAACAAAAATCGCGCCGGGGGCAATTTCGTCACTTTTCGCGACGCGGTCGGAATGGGCCGAAATTTGGCAGATCGATCGGAAACAAAAATCGCGCCGGGGGCAATTTCGTCATTTTTCGCGACGCTGTCGGAATTGGCTAAAATTTGACAGATCGATCGAAAACAAAAATCGCGGCGGGGGCAATTTCGTCATTTTTCGCGACGGTGTCGGAATGGGCTAAAATTTGACAGATTAATCGTAAACAAAAATCACGCCTGGGGCAATTTCGTCACTTTTCGGGACGCTGTCCAAATGGGCTGAAATTTGGCGGGTTGATCCGAAACAAAAAGCGTACCAGGGAAAATTTCGTCAATTTTCGCGACGGTGTCGGAATGTGCTAAAATTTGACAATTGATCGGAAACAAATATCGCGCCGAGGACAATTTCGTCATTTTTCGCGACGGTGTCGGAATGGGCTAAAATTTGACAATTGATCGGAAACAAATATCGCGCCGAGGACAATTTCGTCATTTTTCGCGACGGTGTCGGAATGGGCTAAAATTTGACAGATCGATCGGAAAAAAAAATCGCGCCGAGTGCAATTTCGTCACTTTTCGCGACGCTGTCGGAATGGACCGAAATTTGGCAGGTTTATCGGAAACAAAAATCGTGCCGGGGAAAATTTAGTCATGTTTCGCGACGGTGTCGGAATGGGCTAAAATTTGACAATCATCACTTTTCGGGACGCTGTCGGAATGGGCCGAAATTTGGCAGGTTTATCGGACACAAAAATCGTGCCGGGCAAAATTTCGTCAATTTTCGCGACGGTGTCGGAATGTGCTAAAATTTGACAATTGATCGGAAACGAAAATCGCACGGAGGACAATTTCGTCATTTTTCGCGACGGTGTCGGAATGGGCTAAAATTTGACAGATCGATCGGAAACAAAAATCGCGGCGGGGGCAATTTCGTCACTTTTCGCGACGCTGTCGTAATGGGCCGAAATTTGGCAGGTTGATCGGAAACAAAAATCGTGCCGGGGAAAAAATAGTCATTTTTCGCGACGGTGTCGGAATGGGCTAAAATTTGACAATTGAACGGAAACAAAAATCGCGTCGAGGGCAATTTCGTCACTTTTCGCGACGCTGTCACAATGGGCAGAAATTTGGCAGGTTGATCGGAAACAAAAATCGTGCCGGGGAAAATTACATCATTTTTCGCGACGGTCTTGGAATGGGCTAAAATTTCACAATTGATCGGAAACAAAAATCGCGTCGAGGGCAATTTAGTAATTTTTCGCGGCGCTGCCGGAATGGGCCGAAATTTGGCTGGTTGATCGGAAACCAAAATCGTTCCGGGGAAAATTTCGTCATTTTCCGCGACGGTGTCGGAATTGGCTAAAATTTGACAATTGATCGGAAACAAAAATCGCGCCTG
>NW_019264604.1:0-1794 GCF_002742605.1 Olea europaea var. sylvestris
TGTCCCTGACCTAACTCATGTGGTGAGACATCAACCGTTATATATTCAGCTGAACCTAAGTTATGAAGAAGCACCAATATGCATAATAGCTCAAAAAGTACAGAAATTTCGCAACAAAGAGATACCGTTGGTTAAAGTGTTATGGCAACATCACCCAGTAGAAGAAGTTACTTGGCAGCGAGAAATGGAAATGCGAGCCAAGTACCTAGAACTCTTCGAGGAGTTCCAAGGGAAATTTCGTGGATGAAATTTAATTTAAGAGAGGCAGGTTGTAATATTCCGAATTTTTTATTACTAGTCATTAGATCAAAAATTAGGACTTAAGTGCGCCATTATTAAAGTTTAATGACCTTATTGGTTATTGACTTAGTTAAATGACCTTATTAATTACTAGCTAATAGTTTGAGGACCTAAGTGAAGAGTTAAATTGGAATTTAAATGAGATTATATGTAAATATGTCAATTAGCCATGATTAGAGATTAGTTATTTGTAACGCCCCAAATTTTATTGATTTAAATTTTGGAGTGTCACCAATATCATTTCATAACACATACTTGAAGTGGAAATATTTAATTCAAAAAATTTAAAATCTTAATTTATAGAATACTCAAATATTGAAATAATGTCACAAAGTTTAGAACATTCGATAAACAAAAAAAAAATACTCTAAAAATTTTATTATTGAAGAATTTTCTAAAAGATAAATTTTATTTTACTTGACAGCTCGCGCACCGCCTAGCCACTATCCACATCGACCACAGTGACCTAAAATGTTGAAACTGAAGGAGCGAGTAATTTATACTCAGTAGGATACGTGCGCCCAAATAATATAATAACGTTTTAAAAAATAAATTTTTAACATTCCATACCATCATTTCATTAAGAGCAATCGGTGATCAATCGAATGCTCTAACAAATTTTGAGAAGACCCAAAGGATATCTCACCTTTCATTTCATTTCATAGGGACCCGCAGGTCAATTAAGATTTCATGAAATAAATCACGTAAAAAAAATCATAATATTGCAAGAACAGAACAACTTGCACATAGTATCCTATCTTGATTGATAAAAAGACTTGTTGGAAGAAAAGCTATTATCTCACGTTCCCAATTCCTTGTCTCTGTAATCGTGTCAATATGTGCGCTTCAAAAAAAAAATCTTCCATCTATGTACTCCCAACTTGGAGCACTCACTTTAAGGTAGACAAAAATCATTCCTTAAATCATGGTAAGTTTACGTGCAAAACAAATGCAAAATTTTCTATTACCTCATAATCAAACATTTATCCCTATACTGGTCCAATCAATCACTGTTTACCCATTTATATACACACGAGACGACAAACCATGAAGATAAAAAAGGTAACTAAATTATTTAATTGGCCCTATTAGTCATTGTTACCATATTCACATGTTTGCCATTCTCTTCAATCTCAAACAAGGCAACTTACCATTTCTTTAAACCGAGGTCAACTGACACATTTGCGGGGCAAGGTCATTCAAACCATAGCCTACTAAAAGTATATCACCATTTCAAGTAAAACTACACGTGGGTGGCTGGGAAGGTTTTTAAATCAATTTTTAACTAAATTACAAATTAAGGTTATATCTTTCAACCTTAATAAGATGGGGGAAACTTATTCGAAAAAATTATTTCCCGAGCCTATATATAATTAAATAAGAGCTACTAACGAGCCCAAAATTGATATACTAATTCTAGTTCTAAAATTTTTTTTACCCAAATAAAAATTGGATTTAAAACCTATTTCATTTTGGCCCTAAATTTTATCAAAA
>NW_019264604.1:10608-12113 GCF_002742605.1 Olea europaea var. sylvestris
TTGTTGGAGTATAAGCCATATTTCAATTTGAATTAGGTTTGGGTTGTTGGAATGATAAAGCAGACATAAACAATTTTGGTGACTTTGGAATGTATGAAAAGGCTTTAGACGTTTTTACATCAGGCTTTAGACGTTTTTACATCAAAGAGATGCCATACCTAGGCGTTGGATCGCAGCACCTAACCTAGATGTCCAAATCAAAATAATTAGTCAAGGAGCTGGCACCTAGGCGCTACTTGCTCGGGATAAGTCTCCTATTGCAATTTGAATTGCAATTTGTATATTTTACTTCATTTAAAACATCAAAATTAGGTTCATATATAATCTCCACATGATGTAGCCTTGATATATGATAGCGAAACATTGTATAACATTGAGAGAACATCAAAGTGAGATGATCTAGTTTATAGAGAGAGACTTGTGTTTTGAGAGAGGTTGAGAGACTTGTAAGATCCTTTTGTACTTCTTTGCTATTGATCATAGTGAATTCTTTGCCTCTGCCTATGGTATTCCCGAATTTGGATTTCTACGTAAATATCGTGTTCTTGTGTGATTCATTATTTTCATCTTGCCCATATTTCTTGTCTTTAATATTCATAACAAGAGTTATAAGTTCTATTATAGGGTTTTTGCAAATTGGCTCGATCTATAACAAGTGATATCAGAGACAAGAATTGAATTCTTGGGAAAGCCAGTTTGTTTTCAAACTAAAGCAAGGTTTGATCAACTCAAAACGAGGTTTATTTATTTCGTGGATGGCAAGTATGAAGTTTGAAATTCTACTTTTGGATCAGAACACCAAATTTTCTTTGCGGCAAATCAAGATGCAAGCAGTTCTTGCCCAACTGGATTTGGATGGATGCCCTCAACTTTAACATGGGAGGAGAAGTGACATAAGGATCGAAAGGCCTTATTACTGATACATCTTCATCTTTCAAACTAACTTTTTTAGGACGTGGTAAAGGAAAATAGTGCTACTGCATTATGGTTGAAGTTGAAGTAGTTATGCATGAATCGAAGTCTAACAAGCAAACTATATCTAAAGCAACATTTGTATTCTCATCGCTTATTAGAAGATGGATTTTTAGAAGATTATCCGTCTCTGTTCAAGGAAATCGTCATTGATTTGGAGACCATAGAAGTCAAGTACGATGAAAAATACTTAGGGTTGATTTTGCTAAGTTCGTTGCTTGCTTCATATATGAGATTCATGGACACCATCTTGTATGGTCGAGATACTTTAACCAATGATGAGATTTAAGACGCATTTTATTCTAGAGAGAAGATGAAGTAACTGGTCTTTTTGTTCGTGAGAGGGATTCGGATGGCCATAGAAGGGACAAGCTTAAGACTAATGACAGTGATATAGTTTGATGTTACTGCAAAAAAGGCATAAGAAGAAAGGCTACCCAAGGCCACAAAACAAGAATAAATTTGTTGCTATAGATCAAAAGGGATAGCCAGGTAATTCCAGTGAAGTTAGTCTTGCAGAAAAAGACTACAAC
>NW_019264605.1:0-5335 GCF_002742605.1 Olea europaea var. sylvestris
AAAAAAAAAAAGAAGAGAATTCTTAAAAGGTAAACTTCTAAAAATATAGTTTAAGCTTTTATTGATTATTTAAATACAATTCTAAAAGATATATCTAAAAGAACACAAATAAAAATTATAAATCCACGTCATTAATTTTTATTTTCTAATTTTCTATGTTTTGCCAGCTTCATATGTTATACTTTTTAGTTTATTTTGTAGTAAGAAAAAATATTGTTTGATTCAACAACTTTAAAATGTATATATTACTTGATAACTTATCGACATAAAATTATTTTATTTTACTAAACAATCAACTTCTATGAAATAAAATGGCACAAAATTGAAGTGCATAAGCCCCTTTTAAGTAGAGATAGAGGCTACTTTAGACCCACCCAAAAAAGAAATTATACCATTTTCAACCAAGGAATGAGCAAGAACACTTTGTTCTTGGAGCTCGTCAACACGAAATGAACCTAGAGCTTAGATTTCTCTTTATGTTTTGGTTCCTTTGATTGATTTATTTGTAAACCTTTCTCCTTCTTTCCATCCAATCTTATTTCTCAAAATTTCAAAAAAAAAATGTACATTCCACTTTTTTTTTTTTTTGAGAAATATTTTTTTTTTCAATGATTGAGCAAATGCACTTTTAAAAATCTTAAAATAGACTTCCGATATAGAAAACTAAATGTTACGTCTCGCCACCGAGGATTCAATTGAAGACCACGTCATAGTCCATGTGGAGCATGGAGATGAGTGTCAAATCTGACTAACTCAACAATTAGTCAGAAATGAAATCAAGGAAGAAGTTGATGCCCTTTGTCCCAGAGTTCTTCACACTGCAACCGAAGTTCCCTTTGAAATCCTCATTGTCTTTAAGAGGATCTGCATGTAATCTTTATAAATAATTGATGTAACATTTATAATAATGAATGTTAGAAATCGTTAGCCTAAGATGTATGGTGGCTGATCCATTGTCAATGTATTAAATGCATAATAAACTAAGTGATGTGAGACTTCGAGCTGGAAGATGAGGACATGTGGTTTTTATCCAATGTAACCACCGCGGCAGAATCTCTATAAATAAGCAACACTTGTAACATTTGTTCTCAATGGAACTCTATATACTTGAAACCACATTCAATCTCCACTCTCGATTGTTTTCATACTTATTATTGAGTTTAGTTTTTTTTTTTCATTTTGATTGAGTTATTTCTGATTGTTTATTTATATGTAATCATCTTTGATTATATTGTCAATGCATGGATATTTTTGTCTCACATCGTAAAGCATATCTTATATTTGTAAATACCATCCATTTATGCCCGAATCTCAAGTCGCAACATGTTGAAATTTGCTTGTGAAGATGCGGATGGATCTAACATCTGTTGTCCACGTAACCATTACAAAAAATGGGGTTAGCACTATATATGAACTCAAAACTGGAAACTAAAACTCCCGCTTCGCAACCAACTTATAAATGATATATAAATTCAATTAAAAATTCCAATCTCATATTCATGACAACTAATTTATTATTCATACATTATGTAAGATTAATTTTTTTTATTTCTCTTACTATTCATTTTTATAATAATTTATTTATTTGCCAGACAACAATTACATTTTTTTTTTCTTTTCACCGAGACCAATCAAGAATCTTCTCTTTGAATATGATCGACATTTATTTTAGTATTATAATTTATAGATCTTTTAGCTTATGTTTGGTGGAGATTAAAATCTATTCGAAATATCAAGTCAAGATCAATAATTAATTTAACCATGTATTTAATGAGATTCACAAATTTTCAACAACGCATTTCATAAATTTTTGTCAAAATCTAGTATATGTTTAATTTTAATCCACACTAAACAAAAGCATAATATAGTTTGTTATGTAAATTTTTACTTTCTGTTTGATATAACTCATCCAAGTCTTTTCCTTGAATCTCTCTCTCTTAAAGAATCAACCCCCCAATTTATTTATTTATTCTTTTTTCAGCCTTCTTTAGCTCGTCTGTCAAGAGCTTGGACTTGGATGATACTGGTCACCACTCTCAGAACTTGTTTTCGTTCATGATATTGCGTTTTCCGCGTTATCATTGAACAAGGCATTATGATAAACTCGTAACATATGTTGTCAACTTAGAAAAATGGCGCAATTATGTTATATTGATAAATTATGTAGCGTACATGTGACAGAAGTATGATTATCATTTAGCTGATTGGGCGTCAACAATATTAATTGAATTTGATTAAATTAAATCAGACAACCTCTTATTGAACATAGAGTTGAATGATTCAATGACCTGTTTTGATCTCAATGCCTCCTCCATATATCACGAATCCTTACACTCAAAAGAGAAACTGAAAATACCCTAGCCAAATCCTCTTGTGTCTATCTATCTTGCAATCATTCAATTTCTTGTTCCGACAATTGATTTGACTGTTAGAATGTAAATAGTCGCCACATGATGGCCATTGCACCTTAATGGTGCGTTCCACTGTGCAAGTAAAGTTTTAAGTGAATGGAAAGATGGTAGAGATTGGTTGACCATATTGAATAAATGAAGGGAAAATTTGCAAATTTTATCCGTGGTAATTTGGCAATCTACTTCCATCTTAAGGTGATTTGTGTTCCAAATTGTGACATAAATTAGTGAATATAATTAGCTATTCACTAATCACGAAAGATTTTTCTTATTTTATCGTTTCCTAAGCCTATGTTTGATTTTGATTAAACTAAGATTTTAATAAAATTTTGGTAAAAGTTAATCAAATGAGTGATTAAAAGGTTGATAGAATTTATCAACCAAAAAAAATATATGATTGAAAATAAATTTAAAAAATGGAGTGCTAAATAAGCTTCTCAATTTGTCCCCGTGATAGAAATTAAAATCAATATTTTAATTCAAATTAAAGTTAATAATTAATTGTAACCATACATTTAATGAAATTCACAACTTTTTAGCCACACATTTAATTTCCACCAAACTGGAGTTGAATATGTCTTAGCACTTGTTTGGGCTTCATTTTAATATGGTTTTGGAGAAAAATATATTTTGAAATAATACATTTTTAAAGAATGCGTGATTAAAAAAGAAAGAAAGATTTGGGGTTCATTATTTTATTGAAAAATATATGATTAAAAAGAGGAAAGATAAACGGTAATAGACATGAAATGTCCCTATATTTCAAGTTTATTGTGGAAAACGTCAATCTTTTCATTTTTTGATATTTTCGTCCTTACCTTCCAGCTTTCTTTGTACTAAATGTTATTTTCATTCATTTTTGACAATTTTACTATCCTATACAAATAAAAACAAAAAGAAAAGAAAAAATAGATAAGTAATTGCAACCATGGTCCCAAATTTCACAAAATCACAAATGAGTTACAAATTTTAAAAAAAATTATAAATTGCAACCACACAGCCACTTTCACACTGACTTCGCCACAACTTGTGGTGCTTCTTACCGCCATAGAACACTCAACTCTGACATACTCCACCCCAGTATGGCTTGGTTCAATTGCACCTCAAAGGAAAGTCTCTCGTATCGGTACAATAACGTGCTCTATTTATCCCGAAACCTTTTCAAGATCACTTTTATGTATATATATAGTGGTTTCGAACTTTAATTCTAAGTTCTTTGGTGTTGTTTTGGGCTTTTTTAGTTCAGCAATTTGGGTCATTTACTGTTCGTCCAAATCCATTGAAACTTTTGGTGAGACTATTCATTGGTTGTCAAAGGTAGATTTGAGCTTCGTTGGATTTTTAGTTCATTTGTTTGGCCAGATTCCATCTACATCTTTGGAGTTTCTTATTTGGCTAGCAGTTTGGTTTTCCTTACTGGAATTTCATAAGTTCAAATTTATTTAGATTTCTTTGGTTAAGTTCGGCCAGAGTATAGTAGGTCTCTATTCTTCCATTGCAATTTTGTCTAGGTTCAAGATTGATTTTGGGTGTTGTCTTTAATTTGAACTCAGCTTGGCGATCTTTGCATTCCTCCATTGAAGTTTGTTTTTCGTTTGGAGGTATTGTCCATTGTTAATGTTTTTCATATTGCTAGTATGTAGAGAGTTATACAGGTTTGTAACTCATTTATAATTTTTTTGAAAATTTGGAATTATAGTTGCAATTAGTTCTCTACTTTTTTCTTTTCTTTTTGTTTTATTTGTATAGGATGGTGAAATTGTCAAAATAATGGATGAAAAGGATGTTCAGTACAAAGAAAGTTGGAAGATATGAATGAAAATGTAAAAAAATGAAAGGTAAAAATATTTTTCACAATAAACTTGAAAAGTATTAACTTTTTGTGCCAATTACTCAAAGAGAAAAATACATTTTAAATCAAATGAACCAATGATACGAAAGTGGGATCCATCGTACTGTTAATTTGAACTCTCGAATGCCACGTGTCCAACGAGGGTAGAGTCGTAGTTCTGTGTCTCAATTGATTGTTGATTGTCGATTGTCACAACACTTTACAGAAACCCAGCTATTCATTTCAAGCCTTTTCCCTTTTGATCTCTTCGATCCCCTTTCTTGATTTCACGTCTCCTTTTGCTTCTCTCGTCTCTCCTCAAGAGGTTAGCTTCTTCTGCATCTATTCAGTTCTTCTATACTTCATTCATATCATTGTGAAACTCATGTTTTTTTTTTTTTTTCACGGTACATTCATCAATTGCAATTTATTGAAATATATTTTTTTAGTTTTTGCAATATGGGCAAGGTTTTATTCCTTTGTTAGGCACGTTCTTTTTTATTTCTCCTTTTTCCGTTTCTTTTTCCTTGCACTGTTTCTTGATTCTTATAATATATGATTTCTTGTTCTGGTAGAGTCTTGTACTATCTCTTTTTTGAATTGACTGAATTATGGTATGGGTTCAGGGGATATTACAAGAGTGTTGTAGTCGATGTCAACGTCTATGAAGTCTGATTCAATCCGTCTGTATGAATTAGTGATGCGTGTAATCTGCTATGCACTTGTGCTTTTCTTTGATTGCTTCTTAGAGTTGGGGTACGATTAATGTCATCCTAATATTTATGGATTACACTTTAGGCTTCTTAGATGGAGATTATAGTTACTTTGGGCAAGGACTGATCACTGATTGTTGCCGAATTAATTTGTGAATCCTGATTGCCTTGAGAGTGTTCTGCTAACCACATACTTAGGTGAAATCTTTGTGTTGTTTTATAGTTTTGAATACTTCAATTGCACGTATAATTACTAGGAAATAGAGTTATATAATTAATAGGTTCACCGTTCAAGTGAAAAAGGACTCATTGAAAGTTGAAACTGTTCGAGTAAAAAGAGCTCCTTATTTCAAATTCTGGTTGAAATATATATATATATA
>NW_019264605.1:10760-12113 GCF_002742605.1 Olea europaea var. sylvestris
ATGAGTACGTGAGCATGGGGACTCGGATTCCACAGTTTGATGGGATCCTGCTGAATACATGGCAAGATTTGGATTCTACAACACTGAAAGCTTTCAAGGAAAATGAAATCTGGAGGTCAATTGTGAAGATCCCGGTTCATCCCATTGGCCCACTGAGGAGACCGGTCCAACCAGAGGGTTCAAAGAGTGCAGTAATAGAATGGCTAGACAAGCAAACTAATGAATCAGTAATATTTGTTTCATTCGGAAGTGGTGGAATGCTGTCGGCTCAGCAAATTACAGAGCTGGCTTTTGGTTTAGAATTGAGTGAACAGAAATTTATTTGGGTGGTGCGCCCGCCTACGGTAGGTGCTGCCGACGACGCATTTTTCACCTCGAAAACCGTCGGCTCTGATGGTACTCCGTGCTACTTACCAGAAGGATTTTCTACCCGCACAGGCAATTTTGGACTAGTGGTCCCAATGTGGGCTCAACAGGCAGAGATTCTCAATCACCCGTCGGTGGGAGGATTTATGTCACACTGTGGATGGAACTCGACTCTTGAGAGCATTCGCGGTGGGGTACCAATAATTGCTTGGCCGCTTTACGCAGAGCAAAGACTCAACGCCACGTATCTTGTGGAGGAGCTAGGGATCGCCGTCCGACCGCTGGTGTTGCCCACCAAAAAAGTGGTAGCGCGAGAAGAAATAGAGAAAATGGTGAGGACACTGATGGACGACGAAGGCGGCAAGAAAATGAGAGAAAATGTGAAAAAACTGAAAATCAGTGCGGAAAATGCTCTAAGCAAAGGAGGCTCATCGTACAATTCATTGTCGGAGATGCTCAAACATGTTGCTGACAAACTTAAAGCCTAAGAACATTGTTAGCTTACTATTAACAATGCTGTGATCCATTCTCGATGTGTAATAAGTGTGTTAACAATAACGGGGAAAAACTTGGCAACAGGCAATGCATGGATAGTGATTGTTCACTAGTATACATGTACGGGCATTCCCCAGTTTCTTTGTTTGTTTTGGCTTAATCCATAGTGGACGTTCTTTTCGGAAGTTTCTCTTTGTTAATCTTTAGGATTGCAATATGAAAAACGTACTTGCATGCTTATAATCGAGTTTCAAGTAGTGATAATTACTTGAAATCGTAAAATCAAGGTTGAATTATTTTGCTTTCAAATCTCTAAAATCTATATTTCTTGTATCCAATGGTCCCAATCCTAATTACAATGGAAGGGGGATTATTATTCACAATCTGAGTGTTATTTTTTATAAGATTTCATGCAAAAAATATGGTTTTTGGGGCTTCCCAATTTTGGTATGAATTTACATCCGAATTTTCGCACTATTTTTTTTTTTTTTT
>NW_019264606.1:0-2144 GCF_002742605.1 Olea europaea var. sylvestris
GGGGGGGGGGACTTAGAACACCTGAGACACCGAGCTCTCTTCGAGGTTGGAAGGAAAGATTCTTTTTTGTGAGGCCTCAAGATCCCGACCATCCTTCTAGCCCAAAGTGGGAAATTCTTGATAAGGATAGATTCAACGAAGGTCAGGCCTATTTCGAGGTTTTAGAGAGAGATAGACTGAGATTAGTGAATCACGTTCCTTTGACAGAGACGATCGACTATCTATTTGAGGATGACACCCTCGACCTTGCCAACGTGAAAGGCCTCGAGGGTATGATTTTTCTCTTTTTATTTTATTTTATTTATTATTATTATTATTTATTTATTTATTTTTGTAATCTTGCAATTTCATGCCTACGCATCGATATATAGTTTGGGCTAATGCCTTTGTTATTGCTGTTTGTAGAACTTGAAATGTCTTTCGATCCATCCGCACTCTTGGAGTACATCAGAGGACAAGGGGCCTGAAATCCAAAGCCTCAACAACTGCCCCGTCCAAAGGGAAAAAAGGGGCCAAGGAGATTGCTCGACCAACCTCGACGAGCATGGGGCAAAGCTCAAAAGGCTCGACCCCTCCAAGCAAGCTCACGCCTCAACAGCCAGCTCGGGCTCGTACTCCCTGTTATGGGTCGGACCTCTTTGCTGATGACGGCGACCCGATGCCTACTAAGTCGCTCGAGGAGTATGTCGAGTGTGCTCTTATACAGAGCATAGTCGACAAGTATAAGAAGGAGGTCCACTCAAATGAAGAGGTTCGGACCCTGGAGCTTCTTACTTTGAAGGTTCGCTTTTAACATGGTTACTTCTATTGTTGTTGATAAGTTTTTATCATCGACCTGACTTCGGGTATAACACTTGTTTTTGCAGACACTAAGCGTAGCTCGAGGTTTGGGGCTAAGGGCTTGAATTCCGCGACTCAGATAGTCGAGCTCGAGGCCAAGAGCGAGATGGCTTGCAAGAGGGCCCACGAGCTTGAAAAGGCCCTGGAGGTAGCCAACGCGGACCTGAAGAAGGCCAAGGACGAGGTCGGGATGGCAAGGGAAGAGATCGAAAAGGTAAAGCTCGAGCTACTTCAATCCCAGAGTGCCTTTGAGGAGGAGCTGTGAAAGCTCGAGCAGAGGCTAGAACTCAGGCTATCGAGGAGTTTAAGCAGTCTGATGAGTTTAGGACTCTTCTAGGCCAGTACAGGTCTGGCTCGTATTACTACGGGCTGCGACTAGCTCGTTCATTCCTCCGGACCAAGCTCCTTGAGGACTTGAAGCCCGTGGTTGAGGAGCTAAAGACTGTGAACGAGCTTGCAAAGGAACTCGAGCATTCTTCTTCGTAGGCCGATGGGGATGATGATGACGACGATGCAGGGACCCCTGACCATGGAGGCAGGAACGACCCCATCGATTTGGATTAGGCCCCCTACCCCAACCTTGAGATAGGCATTTTTGTAACTTTTCCTTTTGCTAATGTACTTTGCCCGACCTGGGCTTATGAATTTATTTTTTTGCTAAAGTATATTGCCCGAACTGGGCTTCAATCCTTGAAAGGTTTTTGTTATCAGTTCATGCATTTTATTTTTGCCATGAGATCGTGCGTAGATTTTGTGTTCGTGTGTGAACATTATGATTTTGAATTCGAGCTGTTATAATTGTTAAGAGTTCGATCATTAGTATAGATCGCATGTCGCAACCAATTAGCTCGAATGTTGACACCCATAGCCCGAGTGTGTGTAAGAGTTCGAGGGTATAGTATATCTTAACAATACTGATCATTGAAACCATAGACAGATAGATCCTTTTACTTTAAAAATTGGGCTTAAATTTCTAAGTTCGAAGATATATCATTATGTTTAGGGTCAACGAGTTCGAGTATTAGTGTTGGGTACTGCTTTTTCAATTTGCTATATCGAGAAGTGACCATTGGGTCGCTGATGATTTAAAGGATAAGATCGAGCGTGGTCACATGAGGTAAACTTATTTCATGCCCCGATCTCGATGTCAAAATTCTTTGTTGTGAGGGCATTTTGGGATCGAAGAGGTCGGGGCCTGTTATGCTCGACTTGTTGCCATTTGAGGTCGTGGGTTTGGTTCTATTGGTCGAGTGTTAGCTGCATACGTGGAGCACGACCTTATGCCAACTTGGTTTAAGGTTAGC
>NW_019264606.1:11013-12112 GCF_002742605.1 Olea europaea var. sylvestris
CCTGGACCAGCTTTGGCAAGAATTTCGAATACATCCAGTTCAGCCACTGCATTCAACACCATGGGCAGCACTGAGGAACTCAACAGGCGCATAGCATACACACAGTGTTGTGGTTCTTCTTCATCACAGGTTGTTCTTGCTTGACTTTTTGCAAAAATTTCCATCCCAAGTCTAATTTATGGATTATGGTTAGTAGACTCAAAAGGAGATTACTATCATTACAATGAAATTTAACAAAGATTGATAGCATTCAAAAGCCTGATAGACCTCAAAGGAACAGTATGCATACTTGGCTATGATGAATGCAGAATGTTGAAGACCAATTCAAAAAGATGCTGATGTGGAAGCAAGAGCTTTATTCAAAAAATTGCGAGTTCAAATTTATTTTAATTACGGATTAATTCACGAGTACGTATTCTAGTATCGTTGGAATAAGAACTCTAATGTATAAGAACTATTATACAACCACCACAATTTTATGGTAGACTTGATCCCAAGGGGTTCCTTGATTGGCTAAATCCCCTTGATGAGTACTTTAAAAAGTACGATACAATATGAACGTTTTTGTTTTGCTAGTCCTACACTTATGGAATATGGGTTTAAATTGATTGTTCACGAACTTTTGCAGAGTAAACAAACATTAGCAGAGAAGTACGTTCCAACCTGTTATCGAAATCAGCTCCTTAACAGTTAAAAGAAGCATCGGTTAATCTAATAGACATGGCCAGAATAACGAAATTATAACTAACCTTTCAGTTCAAATAACACTAAATTAAAGAGAAGATAATTGCATTATCACGAAACTACATTGAAATGAGAACATTACCCTAAACTGAGAGGATATCGTTGAGAGAAAACAACACTAAATTAAAGAGAAAATAATAGCATTATCACGAAGCTACATTGAAATGAGAACATTACCGTGAATTGAGAGGATATTGTTGAGAGAAAATAGCACAAAAGAGAAGAAATCTTGGTGAGGGAAAGAGTTTGTGGAGGGAAATATTTTAAAGGTGTTTTTTCATGCAATAGAAGATTGTACCCTTAATTGAGAATGTACAAGTTGTTAAATTAATTTCCAGTTATCAATGCACAAGTT
>NW_019264607.1:0-1236 GCF_002742605.1 Olea europaea var. sylvestris
GAAAAACTATCGAGAATAGAGCCTTTCTTTTAGGCATAGAAGTCACATTAAAATGATACCTTTCGGGTTAAGCGATTGAAGAGTGGAATCACAACTATTGAATCTTGTGCTTAAGCAAAGAGACAATTTCCTTTTGATAGTACAAACGAAAGTAATATTGACTTTTCAAGAAATATGCCCAAAATAAGTGTTTAGTTATAAAGCACCACCACCAATTTAATATTGAGTTTACCCTCCCATTGTGGGGATTTCACGCAACCAATAAAGGCATGGGAGTCTTTATGCATTGCTTGGGCTGTGTTAAGTAAAGACTAGCTAGCAATGCCCTCGCTTAGTGCCATCCCGAATCTAGCAGCAAACGTACAAACCGTACTTGAATTCAGATCAGACCAAGCTCTTCTTTGTTTGAGCTATTCCCATGCTTTTCATTGGTTGTTAACCAGCGAAAGTGTTATATCCTTCTTTACTACTCTGACTTAGCTCTCCATACACTTATAGATGTATAGATTCTCAATAAGAGAGTAGCTGTGAAAAAAGAGGCATTCATCAGTGTAGGAAGGCCAATTGAGCGAATCTCTTTTTTTTTGGCCTTGCCATGAAGGAAAATTCTATGGTATGTTAGCTAGAGAGGTTGGAATATGGTAGAAGGAGTACAAAAAGCAATCAAAAGAATGCAGGCATTGGTAAGCCGAAGATCTTTTGTTCGACTCGGTGAGCCTTCACTTTTGGAATGTCTTTTGCCCAATGCATTACCCCTAGTAGAAATAGGTTTTTCTGTTGATTGATTTGCGTGCTTCTTAAGCCAATAAGTTCTGTTCCTTGTAGGTGCAATCCATTCAAGCCTTTGAATATCTTGTAGAAAAGAATGTTATAATTGGGATGGGTGAACCCCCATAGATATCAGGTGCCCACATATATAGAGTCAAAAGAGATATTGAGTCCTGTCAAGATGATAGATCCTGTTGTAGGTGTGACTCTTCTCCCGTGGCAGTACGGGAATTGTTGAGAGCTCGAGCTCTCGTCCCATCCAATCTCCCATTGGATAGCTCGTCTCCTCGTCTTCTCTGTTTCTTATCTCTCGGCAACATAATATTCCTCCCGCTTCTGACCACTTGAAATCCATAAAATATTGAGCGTTGGATTAAATTAAATTAAATATTACGATCATTTAGTTTCTTTTTAAAGAAATTGAATATATCTTTTCTTAAGATTAATATTATTAATAATTTTGAAATC
>NW_019264607.1:10976-12111 GCF_002742605.1 Olea europaea var. sylvestris
GTGTAATTTGACATGTTTCCTATAACATCTTCATCAGTATCTTTATTGTAGCAGAGCATGTCTTTTCTTCACGTGCCATATGGCTCTTAATTCAATCACTCCACAACCACAACATAAAACTTGTAACTTGCTATTATCTTGCATAGTTTGCAAAAAATTACCGAATTGGAAAAGGATGACTCACCCAGATCCTAAGTCAACGTCTCAAGTTTCCTCACTCTGAACACTTGTTATTTGTCATAAAGTCAATCTTAGGCTATTCAAATAGTTTTCGTTCTTTCTATATTTTGGCTAACAATTGCTTTATACCAACGTTACAAACTTTTACTGGAGCACTACGTACTGGATTTGATTGAAGGAGGTGGTAGAGTAAAGGATTGTTGTACAACTATCAAGTAGGATAGTGTTGATGAATCAGATTAAACACTGATTACATTTAATCAATTTGTTTAAACAATTTTACGCACCTTGATTTGATACCCCAAACAAGTCAATTGAATCAGTTTTCGTTTCAATTTCATATTCTTATTTTGAGAATCTCAATTTCCAAATTACATTCCAATTTGGAAACATATTTACGTGTACCCCCCAGAACCCCACACCAATATTACCTCATTATAGCATCCGAACACTTTTGTAGAGTTTGGGAATCTAAGGTGCTACCATACAGAGTGCTCATTAGGGTTTCAAATTGTCTTCTAGACACTAGCTTTTTTGATAAGTGTCTCCTAGACACTAGCTACATGAAGCTTATTGTAATATTTTTCCTGTGCGAATATTTGTATTTACATCTAAAGACTATATTAAGAATTTAAGAGTTCTTCCTTCTAAAAAGTGAATAAACATGGATTGAGAAAGGTTGGGGATCACACATTTTTGTTCTGCATCTTTCTGTGCTCTAGCAAGAAGCTATTTATTTATTAACATGAGAACAGTATAATTACATGTTTAAATCCTCTTGGCGAGTCATCAATTATTATCACTCGATGTCTTAAAAGAGTGAAACAGTCTGGCCTCCCAACATCGAAAGACTAAAATCTTGTCAACCACTGGACAAATTTAACTGCCCTCCATCGTAGATGTCATCTGGAATATAAAGATTAAAGAGCAGATCTCAGTCAAACTTTTTAATCTC
>NW_019264608.1:0-1371 GCF_002742605.1 Olea europaea var. sylvestris
ATTATTATTATTATTATTATTATTATTATTATTATTATTATTATTATTATTATTATTTGGTAGTATTGTTTCTCATCTTGTTTATTTGAATAACGTGTAACTAAAGGCTTCCAGGGGAGAAGTGGGGTTACAAGTGGACCGGATCTCCTTAAACAGTTTAGATCTTTTTGAGAAAGCCTTTCAATCTTTTACGAGGAAGCTAAAGGTGCCTAAAATATGAATTTTAATTTATTTTTCATCATCATCATCATTTATTATTGGTAATTCGTAATTGACATGTCCTAACTTAAAGGCATTCTGAATTCCTTTGCTACAATCCTCGACAATTGAAATCAAGCAATACTTTAAATATAATGATATGCAACACGTTTTAATCAAATGGAAACATGACATGTCTTAGTACTTCATGTTGCTACATGTAAACAAATAATTCGTAATAATTATAATTTTTATAAATCGTAATTATTCATGCCTCATAAATTGTATTATTCACATGGCTAACATAATCATACGTACAACTAAAGGTAGTACATGTAGCAATGAAACATATGAGATACCTGATTCGAGGAGTGACAACTTGGAGTATGGCATCGTGGCGCATTAACAGAAATGTTTTAATCCCTATTATAACTTAATTGTTTGAAAATACATTTGACATAAAAAAATCTTGAAATGAGCATAAATTATTTACATTGACATAATTTCGTAAAAATTATTTTGCACATCCCATGATGCATTCATCTCAGCATCAACCACTTCGAACCATTAATTTTCTGAAAAGAACATAATGTGAGATAAAATCATAATCAGTGTGCGTGAGTAAATTTTGTTCATGTACATGTGTTTCACAAAAAAAATTTCATACTTGCATAAGGTGATACAAAAATGGGACCTAACTTAGATGGTTCCAAATTTCTATGCGTAGCACTACTAACTTTTCATTAGACAATTCAAAATGATAAAAGTGATTGTTGGAAAGAGTTCCTTGAGCCACGTGTGGGGTTATGTGATCGCGTAATATGACTATATTTAATATGAAAATGACAAGAGAAAGAGTAAAAGCAGAGAGACAAAGTGATAGAAATGGAGAGGGAGAGTGTAAATAGTTGGTGAGGGTAATCGCTCGTTGGGTTTATCTCCAATTTATAGTGTAAATTCTTGGACCATGAGTAGAAAAGTGAGAGGAAATGTCTAGATGTTATGCATGGTCAATGTATAAATGGTGCATTGTCTTGAAAGTTATCAAATCCATACCCTTAATCATGTGGTCAAATCAATTAACTTACTGGAAATTTGGTATAAATAATGCATGTGGTCAAATCAATTACATTAGCTTAGAATGTGAGTAATGCATATGGTTAAATAAATCGT
>NW_019264608.1:10921-12109 GCF_002742605.1 Olea europaea var. sylvestris
GAATCTATTGGTCGATAAGAATTGGAATGTCAAGGTACCTGTTAATAATATGGTACACTAGCATACTGCTTGGTCAATCTGTAAAAAAATTGTTCAAATGCAATATTTGATATTTTTCAAAATGATTATGCGTATGTTTTGGTTAATGCGCCTACAACTAGATTCAAGGCATTTGAATGGCTACAAATTTGAGTTCCAAATGAATTTTCTCAATAGATTCATATTCAATAGAATAACGGGTCAATAGTATTTTGTTTAGGTCTTGGCTAGTTAGGTTCCTTTCCTGAACTCAATGTTAAAAGTTTTATAAATTGTGACAATGCAGGTGTGTGACTTTGCATTGTCATGCTTCAAGCACAACACTTTATTGTCATCCAAGTCAACATGGTGTGGTTTTTAAACTTGTGGCCAAAAAAGAGTTGTATACTCTATTACGAGATATGATTTTAGAGTTCTTTCAATTTTAGTTTTTGTGCCTTTTTGTAAATTTACTAATCTACTAGCATTTGCCTCGATAGTCTGAATGGATGGCTCCAAAAGTTCTCTGAAATGAACTTTCAAATGAATAGCGAGTTGGATTGCTTAATGTCTTACTGTTACTGTGGTATTTTGTTGTATTTTTAAGTTGAGATTTACATAATTTCCTCTATTTTCTGTTCATTTTAATATTTAAACATTTACCAAGTATTAGTTTCAAAATATTCATTTCTATAACATCAGTCGAAGTATCCAATAAGTCACTTAGCTTTAGCAATTATTAATGCTATGTAGTATTTGAACTCACTACATATATAGCCAGAATTTGAAGAATAAAGAATATAGAGTGTCCAACTTCTTTCTCTCTTCCTTTTTGTTTGTTGCTTGTGTCACATGTTGAATAAAACCATTTTCAGTGTTTAATCTTTCAAATAATGTTTGAAGAATGCCAACCTTAAACAAATGCCTAAAGGAGTACAATTCCTTCGTCTGGCTAATGTATTAGTTGTCCCCTGAATGGATTTTAGATTTGTTCTTGTATACATACCACTAATCTGTTTTGAATTTGTCGACTTTGATAAGTGCGATGTATAGCTTTGGTGTGATATTGTGGGAACTTGCAACATCAAAGTTGCCCTAGAGTGGAATGAACCCAATGCAAGTAGTAGGTGCAGTTGGTTTTCAAAGTGCCATCTTGACATCCCAAAGGAA
>NW_019264609.1:0-1362 GCF_002742605.1 Olea europaea var. sylvestris
AAAAAAAAAAGAAAAAAAGGAGGAGGGGAAAAAAAAAGTTCACCTATGTTGTTAGAAAATAAGTGATCTACATTATTAAGCTTGAATTCCTCAATTTTGAAAGGTAAATAAAAAGTTATTTATTATCAAGTTATGTTTGATTTTATAGTTGTTAGATTATTAGATTAAATTCAATTTCATCGAAGGAGTTAAATATAATAAACTATGAAATTGAGTAAGATGAAAGAAAAACTAGTTTTAGCAATTAAAGAGACTTTAGAAATCGCTTAAACGTGAAATGATTAAATTTGGGTGTCGCCTATTTAATTATTGAAATTATTTAAAATAATTAATTATTTATTTAAAAATTATATCGTATTTCAAGCGATGATCTGACACCAGAACAGTTTACCAATTAGGTTGATTTTGCGAATATAGTACTGTGAGTGGAAAAATATAAATATTTTTAAAGTATTTATAAATTAAGTATATTGTTAAAGTGTGTGCAATTATATGCAATTACGTGTTCAAATCACATGGTTATTATGAAAATATATTTTATTATGATACATGTGGAATTTCAATGATTATTTATTATATGTTTGTGACTTGGTATATGAGACATGTGATATTGAGATTTGTTTGGTATGTGGGACGTGATATTGAGATCGATCAAAAAAGTACCTGTGATTATGTACTTCTTCTAGTTCACAGAGGGGCCTTGACCGTGTTCTATCTTATACTGAGGGTCTTGACCTGACATTGGTCTTGATCATGCACATATAGTTCACAGAGAGGCCTTGGCCGTGCTCTAGAATTGATTATGAGAGGTCTTTGAGACCGACTTTCGTTTACGAAGGGGCCAAAGGCCCACGGTGAAAGTTCTTAGCCCGAGGGGTGGATTATATATTTCAATCAGAAGATACATTTTTGGTGGATTTTTTTGTACGTTTGATGTGATGAGATTATAGCATAGTTATCAGCTGATGTCTATATCATGATTTTAAGATGATATTTTATGACCTTATGTGAATATTTCACTTTTTTACTATAATTACATGATGGTAGCTTGTGAATTATCAAATGATATGAATTCGATTTTCGATAAAAATGGATAAATGAAAAAGTATAATTATTTTCAAACTTCTCCACTTACCGAGCTATCAACTCATATATTTTCTCGTAATTTTCCTATAGGTGGAAAAATGATTCTTTTTAGTTGGAAGAGCCTAATGATTTCGGAATGAGTGCTACACGACATGTTGAGTGTTGTAATTCATATTGATGAAGCACGAAATAAATATTTTGGGCCCATCGCATTATATTTCACATAAGCATTTGATTTTGTTGCATTTTTTGAAATAACTCATAGTCAGCCTTGGT
>NW_019264609.1:10918-12108 GCF_002742605.1 Olea europaea var. sylvestris
AATTAAGCCAACAATTGAAGAATTTTAATTATAGACATAAGATGCAAATTATGCACTCAAGATGTAAATAAATACTAGTGCAACAATGGGTGTCTTCACCCAAGATCTCAAAACGATTACATAAAAACCACAAGGTCCACAACTTTTTTTTTTTCAAGATTAAACTATGAATTTATACCATAAAAAAAGAAAACAAAAAACCAGAACTCAATCTTTTTTAATTTAAAATACCTTAACCCGTCCTCTAATTCACGATTTCACAATGGACTCTTAGATTTTTTTATCAAAATAATATTACCCAAGAAAGTAAAAATCAATCTTCCCTGGCCCACCATTCAGTATGAATGGAGTAAGGGCCAGTACCGCTTCTCTCCCTTCTGCCCCGCAATTCAGTATGAATTGAGTAAGGGGCAGCCCACCGCTCTTGTTCTCCGGCCCGCAATTCCATAGGAATTGAGTAAGGGTCGTACCGCTCCTTGTCCTAGCGCTCTCCAGCCCGCATTCCTTCCTAAGGAAAGGAGTCCGGGCCGTACCGCTTCTCTTCCTTTCGTCCTTTGTCCATCAAAATCAATCTGTTAGCAAGAGATGCGAATAGTGTACTTGAAATTGGAGTCGAAAATGCCACCTACCATGATGATGAAGAATGTTGTGATGATGGGACCAGAAATACCAATAGCGTATTGGCCGAAAATCACCATAAAGAAATAACAAATTTAGGACTTGGTTGGGATTGATTCATGAATGATTAACAGTAAGATCTGGTATGGTAATGAGTAGCGAGAGGAAAAAATAATCATTCCCTTCATTTGTGTGTGTCGTTCCCATGTCGATCCATGCATTCCTTTACAAGAATCAAATGAATGGTAGGGATCGTGAGGTGTTGGTGGGATTAGATTAGTTTCCACCTTATTTGGTTTTCTTATAACAGTAAAATTTACGATTAATTAATGTTAATGAAAACTTAAAAAATTAAAAGTGTATTAATCAATTTTTTAATACATGTGCTGTCCGAGGCCTAATTTTGCCTTAATTTATCATATAACGTATTTGGTTGTCATATAGACTAGTGCGAGCGCCAATGAAATTGAATAACATTATTCAAATATTATTTTATTAAAAGAATGTATTAACGAAAAATGAGTTTAAGAAAAAATAAATTGTAAAGAATGATATTGGATATAATCTTGTAG
>NW_019264610.1:0-3512 GCF_002742605.1 Olea europaea var. sylvestris
TTCAATTCACTTGACAGATCGCATCACCATCTTGTCACAAATTCAAATCGATCCAAAATAACCTATAAAATTATTGTAAGAGTAAATATTTAAAGATATTAACTAAGATACATGCAGTTTTTATACAATTATAATTAAACACTTCATACCATTCTTCTCTTATGGAATATACTGGTGACCATGTGAGACACCCATCTTAGATCACATTGAATTCACGAAGGATTTCATATATCCTTATAAAGAACTTGAAGGTTTACTGACAATTCATGTATATTTAATTAAATACATAAATGTATAAAAAAAAATCCACTTATTCATAATTATCTTATCTCATTATTGAAAGGTTGAAAATAAGTTGGAATTTTGCACATGAAAATTCTCATATTATTTTTCTATACTTTTTCCTTTTCTCCTCTTTCTTTGCCATGACTATCTTTATTTTCTATGCTGAAATAATGAGAATTCTTACAATATTTATAATTAAAATGCTCAATTGAGTTTTTATATAACTAAAACTGAAAAACCATGTAATACAAGGAATTTATGTATGAATTGATTTCCAGAAGTAAAATTATGATTACTATTAAACTTTATCAAAATCAAATAAAAAGATAAATTTATCCCTATCTAAAGCGCGCACACACGTGTTTGACCATGCTGCTAAGTTAATATTCTTAATTACTGAAAATTACATTTATCTTTATTTACTATATATCGGATCTAACTTGATTTTATTTTATCCACAATAACTTTTTTCGAGGCGAAAACTTCAAATTAATTACAAGTTACAAAAAGAGTCTAATATCGACATGTGAAACCTCGCTCTATCAATATCTAATTATTTGGCCCAAAATAATAAGAATTAATAACTATTTTACTTTAGCCTCTCCACTTCCAAAATTATTTAAAAAAATATATCTAGACCATGTTATTCCATTTTATGAAATTTCGGGGGGGGGGGGGGGGGGGGGGGGGGGGGGGGGGGGGGGGGGGGGGGGGGGGGGGGGGGGGGGGGGGGGGGGGGGGGGGGGGGGGTTGAAATTTAAATTTGAAGTCGAGCCAAGTGAAACTAATTCATAATTTAAGGTCCTAATCGAATTTCACTGTCATTTCAGTTTAGCCAGCAATGTTTATTTGTGTTAAAGAGTTTCATTTAAAAGAGAAAAATAATTTTATATTGAATAATTCCTAGTGTACACGGCAATGGCTCACAAGTGTTTTATATGGCCCCTCACTATACAGGGACTCCATATGTATTAAAAAAAAAAATTACGTGGACCCCACGTATGTGTGTAACCTGGTAGGGGACCTGGGTAAGCTTATCACGGTTGTTTTATATTTGATAAAATAAGTAACGCACTCCACCAAACAATTACTGCCCAATTGCCCATTGAGTCAGTCACGATATTTGAATTAGTATAAAATATTTTTTTATTGATTCATTTTTGAACAATCCAAAAAAGTGCGATTGATTCATTAATTCATTCTTCACAAGGCAGGCAGGGGTTACAAGTAGCTATCAACAATCAAAGCATAACCTCCGCATAATCCGGCGGTAGCTCGGATGATTCAATCCCTCAATAAATAATGTTTCATTCTTCCACTTAACCATCATCTTCAAGTATGAAAACGGAAGATTTTACCTTCCCTAGAGTTGATCCCGAGCATTTGACAGTTATACCATCTTTGTGGAGAATTTCCTCTCTTGTTCATTCCAACAGAACAGATTTCGACCTCGAAAATGGAACAAGTGGACAGATTTTCAGGAACAGTTTCTCAAAGGTTTGTGAAATGAATAAGAGAGCCAGGAATGCAGCAGCAGCAGCAGAAGAAGAGAAGATGGACATGTTGTGGGAAGATTTCAATGAGGAAATGATTCATCAGAGCATATCTTCTGCAGAAAGCAGTGGCTCAGATTCTGAACCTGAGAATAAGGAAGAAGCCATAGAGGAATGCAGTAGATGTCACTTGGAATCTGTTTCTCCAAAGAAGAAAAACTTGGTGCTGGTTGTCAAGGTTTTCAAGAAGCTTTTCTTACTTCAAAATGAGGCTTTGATCAAGAAAAGAGATATGGGCAGAGTCTAGAGAAATACGAGATACTTGTTGTTCAACATACCCAATACGTTTTAGACTTGTAATTTTACAACTCATATCCAGTAGGAATGTAGGATCCTAATCTATTTATTTCTGAAAAAGAGTTGCCTGTCATTCAGAGACCTCAGGTGTTTCCATTATCAACTGCCCTGAATCTCAACTTATCTTATCAGGATGATATCATCTTAAGAACTAGATTTCCCTTTACATGACAAATGTTGAAACATATTTTTCCTTCATTCTATCAAATACTACATGGAGTTCCTGACACAACACAGAGCTATGACATGGAGGAAAATATATTGCTTGGCCTCAACTAAGTCTTCATCTTTTATTTCAACCACTATAACCAAAATTAAAAAGTCTCACGATTATTATAACCACGTGAGATTAAGGATCTCAAAGTAACAAAATCGTACATTCAAGTGTCAAGCAATATCACTTATGATATACGAGTCTCTAAAAATGAATGTTTTTCACATTTTTCTCATGTCCGGAAAAAATAAGCAGAAGTGTACATTTCGATTGCGAAAATGTCAGAAACATAAGTCTAATTCTTGAACAACAATTACAAATATAGCCAAAACCGATACAGAGTCAGCATTTTGAGAATGCTTCTCAACAGAGCTTTTATTTTGCTTCAAAAATTGGTCATTTCCATTCATAGACAAACGAGCCATGAAGTCAGCAACATCTCCAGGATTAACTTGGCCATGGGAAGGGATTGAAAAAATCAAATGGTTCAGGCGGCCCAGTATTATCAGCTGTTACATGGGCTTCAGTACTGGCGGAAGGAAACATCAGCAAGAGGGTGACCATCAATTTTTGTGTGGATTGGTGCTCACACCTTCATCTAAACTGCCTCCAAACAAATCATCAACTGGCGGGGCAACAGATGACGAAGGATTTGCAATTCTCTGAGCACTGTGTGTTTCATAGAATTCTTGAATTTAAGCTGTCGGGATCACTTCTGAATTGTAATAGTTCCAGACTTCACAGGTTTTTCCTAGATGATTGTGTTGGAAACAAAATGAGTAAATGACTCATTTTTGGCACAATTTTCGATGGGACCTGTTGGTCCAAAGTGGAAGATCAAAATTGATTTGTATTCTCCTCCGTGAGAGCATCGATATCATATATTTACTTGTCAAAAATGAAGCTCGGGTGAATCAGAAATTGGAGCTCAAAATTCACTATTAGATTATGATTTATGTGGGAAAAATTGTGTTTGTCCCACATAGGAAAAATATGAAAGCAATAATCACTTAAAATATGGTTATAATTTGGAAGGGTGTAATCATGTGTAGCATAGAGTCTCTCTCCATGTGCGCACGTAGAGGGGTTCAAATCACGGACCGAAATAACCTTCTGACGAACCAAACAGAGCAAAAATTGGTCCGTTTGGAGAGACCAAGTTT
>NW_019264610.1:10835-12108 GCF_002742605.1 Olea europaea var. sylvestris
GAGTTATGGAAATTTTACCAAGGTAGCTGCATCTTTACTGGAGACAGTTGATATTTTTAACTTTTCAACATTTTTTTCTCCATTTGCTCCACTTGTTCTTCTTTGGAAATACATGTGAAATACATCAAATAAATACTCTTTCAAAATTATAATACTCATACCGACATGTATTTAAATACGTATTTGATTAATAGCACTTTTAACCATATATTTATGGAAATTGAATTTAAGACAAGAGAATTGAAATTAGAGACTAATATTAGTGTTTTTAAACAAAGTGAATGTAAAATGTCTGGTAAATGATATATCTTTGAAGTACTTTTAGATACTAATCAGATTGCAGAAGTTGCTTTAAGTGCAATATTTCTACATTGGTTTGAACCTAATTAGTAGGATTAATGTAGACTCTGCGTGCGATGGTTCTATCACAAAAAGAACCATGGACCAAGTCTACCAAATCATATTGGATTTGGCATTTACCAGTGTACTTTTGGCCTACTAAAAGATCGAGTGGAAAGAAAGTTCCTAGGGTATTTGAAGTTGATTCTTTAACAGCAATTTTAGCACAATTTGCATCATTGGCACAAAAGGTAAATCAGATGAGCGTAGCCCAGACAGTGGAACCTAAATGCAAATATTGTGGAGGGAGCCACAAGAGTGTTGACTATAATGTAGGATCCCCTTTTACTCAGACAGTAGAAGACGTTAACTATACTCAGAATTTTCAAAGGCAACAACACAATCAAAATCCTAACACATATTACCAGGCTTATAGATTTTGAGACCATCAAGTTAAATAAGAAGTGTAGTGACATCTTGCAGAACAAATTCCCTCCTAAACTACAATATCCAGGGAGTCTCAAAATACAAAGATTTGAATTTTAATTGCTTATGTGATTTAGGATTAAGTATAAACCTAATGCATTTTTCTATATACAGGAACTTGGGTTTGGAAGAGCTGAAAGACACATACATCTCCCTTCAATTGGCAGACAGATCAATCAAATACCCAGTGGAGTAGTTGAGAACGTACTCATTAAAGTGGGCAAATTCATATTCTCGATTGATTTCGTTGTCTTAGATATAGAGGAGCCATGGGATGCGGCATTACTTATCTTGGGCAGATCTTTTCTATCAACAAGCCGAGCTATCATGGACTTTGAAAGTGGTGAACTGACATTGAGAGTGGATGATCAGGAAGAAAAGTTCAAGATCTACACTAATATCAAGAATTCAGTAAATGGAGAGATCAACAAAAAGGTGAAGGAAGAGT
>NW_019264611.1:0-1536 GCF_002742605.1 Olea europaea var. sylvestris
TCGGTCAGCTATGGAATTAAAATCAAGAATTTGCGGCAAGGGTTGCTATGCAATAGTTACATGGCATTGCAGTGCCCACTTTTGGGCGTTGCGGCGTTGTCTTGTTGTTCGATTTTTCTATTTTTTAATTAAAACAAAAGAAAAAAGGAATAATAAAATATCAAGGGGCAATCAATTGAAATCTTGGTGTTTTATATATTTATTTCGAATTACTAATTTTCTAAAATAGATTAGTTGAAGCAACATATTACCAAAGTAACCATTCTTGTCTAAATTAATTTATTTGGAATATTAGGAAGGTCGTACATACGTAATTCATGCAGATATTTGTCGGCCCAAAGAAAGGTCAATATTTGGCAAAATTATTTGCACACCTGTCATAATAAATATGTGACAATTGTAAAGTTTTTCATTATGTGAATATTGAGTCGGTCCAAAGATAGACTCAATCTTTGATCGAATTTATTGTCAATATTTTATTATTAAACCAAGAGTACCACTTACAAGTTGATGTTTCTGCCCAAAGACTAAATATCAATATTGAGCTTCGTCTCTTGTGTTGGGACTCACTATTATTTGAAATTATTGATTGTCCAATATGGATTTTCATGTGAACATGTTATTTAAATTTAGGGTTTCTATTCGGTTAATCCATCTTCTGCAATATTTGCCAACATCAATTCAATTATTGTGCTTGAACCAAAATTTAACGACTGGAAAGAAAATGATTGTATCGTTCTTGGGGACATGGATCTAAACTTTGCTTTAAGGACTGAACAATCCACTACTTTTACATATAAGAGTTATGCTAATAAAACATGACTCGAATAAGTGGGATCATTCAAACTTTATAAGTCTTATGATCATGAAGCATAAAATTCCAACAAAATTCAAATACACTATGTCCAATGACGTAACTACCAAGAAATTTCTTAAAGAAATATTCCAAAATGTTTCGTGAAAAAACGATAAGGTCGAAACTAGTACGCTTCTAGTAAACTAGGTCTCACTAAAGTATAAGGCTACAGAAAATTTACGGGAATACTTCATGGATATGTCTCATCTTGTTTCAAAACCAACAACATTAGGGTATGAGATGTCAAATGACTTGTTTGTGCATATGTTTTTATTTCTCTTTCTACACAATTCGATTAATTTAGGGTCAGTTGCCCCTATCAAAAGGGGAAGTGGACTCATAATGAACTCATTTCATATTGTGTGCAAAAAGAAAAAAGTCTAGAAAGTAAGAGAGAACTAGAAGTACTCACTTGACAAGTACATCTAAGGACAACTTAAAGAATAAGAAAGTTGCATTCGATTCGATTCTAAAGAAACATCAAATAGTTGAAAATGATGAATCATCTAACTGTTACTTTTGTAAAAATTTGAGACTTATGAAGAGAGATTGTACTAAATACCATGCTTGGCATTAAAGAAGGACACTTCTCACTTTGATTTGTTCTGTGGTTAATTTAGTTTAAATACCAAGATACATTTGGTGGATAAATTTTGTGTAACTAATTATATAAGTGTCTA
>NW_019264611.1:10780-12108 GCF_002742605.1 Olea europaea var. sylvestris
GAAACAGGTAGAGAAGTCCGAAGAAGCAACAAAAAAGCATAACTATGTTGAGGACATCTTCTAAACAAGATTTTAAAATTTTCCCAAGCTTCATAAATATTTTGAAGTTTGATTGTCTAAACTGCCCAACTTCACTCTGTAATTGAGCTGACCTAGAAGGGAAAAATGATTCTAGCAAGGAATATTTTAGCCAATCCCTCCCAAGTGGTGATAGATCCATATAGCAATGATTGAAACCATGCTTTTGCTCTATCCCTCAAGAAGAAGAGAAAATAATGCAATCTAATTGCGTCTTTAGTAACGTTGTTCATCTCCATGGTATCACAAATCTTCAGAAAAGTAAGCAGATGAGCATTGTGATCTTCTAATGGAAATCCTCCAAATTAATTTTATTGTACCATACTCATCAATCCTGGCTTCAATTCGAAGTTGTTAGCATTTATAGTTTAGTGTACAATAATAGAATAGTTGTCGCCGAAAACTAGTCGAACATATTTTCAAATAGCTAGAGGTTGATTGTTTTCATTTGTTGCCATTGGTAATATGTACCGAGGGATGTGGAAAGTTGATTAAACATTGAAATCTTCTATTTGTAAAGACCCCGATCAGGTAAAGTGTGAAAGAGACACTTCTATCACTTACATTAGGTGGATACCCATTATCCACTTGGTTAAGAAAATAGAGGTAGAGATAGAGGATTATCCAATTGACTTAGATCTATATTGGTTTACCTTTTAGATATGAAATAGTAACCAATCTAGTAAGCATGGTGATAAAAGGAGATATGTCTTCTCAATGTGCGAGCAACATAGGATGAGATAAGATAAGTGTGGTGAGACATTTTCATATGGTCATTTATGCATTTATTACATAAATATTGGTCATTTGATTGATTAATTTGGTATTAATCTGTTGTTCTGTGTGATATATTTGAAAAGATTTGTATATGATTCTATGTTATATCTTCATCGCATGTAAATATGCTTTTGATTGATTACTATGATTAGTTGTTTCTATTTGAGTATTTCTTAAGCCCTAATGAGTACATGGAGAATGTATATTATGTGTTTTAGGTCATAAATAATTTGTTCACAACTAATGTATAATGGTTTACACTTGTCTTTGGAAAGTTATAATTTTTATCGGTTCATTATTTGAGTCTGTGATTTGTCTCTATTGGAAAAATAGTTAGATGTTAAACTATAATAGTAATAGTGTAATGAGTGGATCATGTGTTGAGTTTAAATCCATAACAAATCGTGCGAAAAATTAATTTCACTTGATCGTCATTGTATTTCATCTAAATCCATTCTCTCTCTCTCTCTCTC
>NW_019264612.1:0-5577 GCF_002742605.1 Olea europaea var. sylvestris
GTCGCGAAAAATGACGAAATTGCCCCCGGCGCGATTTTCGTTTCCGATCGACCTGTCAAATTTTAGCCCATTTCGACACAGTCCCGAAAAATGACGAAAATGCACCCGACGCGGTTTTTGTTTCCGATTGACCTGTAAAATTTTAGTCCATTTCGACACAGCCGCGAAAAATGACGAAGATGCCCCCGGCGCGGTTTTTGTTTCCGATCGACCTGTAAAATTTTAGTCCATTTCGACACAGCCGCGAAAAATGACGAAGATACCCCCGGCGCGGTTTTTGTTTACGATCGACCTGTCAAATTTTAGCCCATTTCGACACAGTCGCGAAAAATTACAAAAATGCCCCCGGCGCAGTTTTTGTTTTCGATCGACCTGTCAAATTTTAGCCCATTTCGACACAGTCGCGAAAAATTACGAAAATGCCCCCGGCGCGGTTTTTGTTTCCGATCGACCTATCAAATTTTAGCCCATTTCGACACAGTCGCGAAAAATTACGAAAATGCCCCCGGCGCGGTTTTTGTTTCCGATCGGCCTGTAAAATTTTAGCCCATTTCGACACAGTCGCGAAAAATGAAGAAAATTTTAGCACATATCGATGCCGTCGCGAAAAATGACGAAATTGCCACCGACGTGATTTTCGTTTCCGATCGACCTTTCAAATTTCAGCCCATTTCGACACAGTCACGAAAAATGATGAAAATGCCCCCGGCGCGGTTTTTGTTTCCGATCGGCCTGTAAAATTTTAGCCCATTTCGACACAGTCGCGAAAAATGACGAAAATGCCCCCGGCGCGGTTTTTGTTTCCGATCGGCCTGTAAAATTTTAGCCCATTTCGACACAGTCGCGAAAAATGACGAAAATGCCCCCGTCGCGGTTTTTTTTCCGATAGACCGGTCAAAATTTTAGCACATATCGACGCCGTCGCGAAAAATGACGAAATTGCCCCCGGCGCGATTTTCGTTTCCAATCGACCTGTCAAATTTTAGCTCATTACGACACCGTCGCAAAAAATGACGAAATTGCCCCCAGCGCGATTTTCCTTTCCGATCGACCTGTCAAATTTTAGCCCATTCGACACCGTCGCGAAAAATGACGAAATTGCCCCTGGCGCGGTTTTTGTTTCCGATCGACCTGTAAGATTTTAGCCCATTTCGACACAGTCGCGAAAAATGACGAAATTGCCCCCGGCGCGGTTTTCGTTTCCGATCGACCTGTCAAATTTTAGCCCATTCGACACCGTCGCGAAAAATGACGAAATTGCCCCTGGCGCGGTTTTTGTTTCCGATCGACCTGTAAAATTTTAGCCCATTTCGACACAGTCGCGAAAAATGACGAAAATGCCCCCGGCGCGGTTTTTGTTTCCGATCGGCCTGTAAGATTTTAGCCCATTTCGACACAGTCGCGAAAAATGAAGAAAATTTTAGCACATATCGATGCCGTCGCGAAAAATGACGAAATTGCCACCGACGCGATTTTCGTTTCCGATCGACCTTTCAAATTTCAGCCCATTTCGACACAGTCGCGAAAAATGACGAAAATGCCCCCGGCGCGGTTTTTGTTTCCGATCGGCCTGTAAAATTTTAGCCCATTTCGACACAGTCGCGAAAAATGACGAAAATGCCCCGGCGCGGTTTTTGTTTCAGATCGACCTGTAAAATTTTAGCCCATTTCGACACAGTCGCGAAAAATGATGAAAATGTCCCCGGCGCGATTTTTGCTTCCGATCGACCGGTCAAAATATTAGCACATATCGACGCCGTCGCGAAAAATGACGAAATTGCCACCGGCGCAATTTTCGTTTCCGATCGACCTGTCAAATTTTAGCCTATTCCGACACCATCGCGAAAATTGACGAAATTGCCCCCGGCGTGATTTTTGTTTCCGATCGACCTGTCAAATTTTAGCCCATTTCGGCACCGTCGCGAAAAATAACGAAATTGCCCACGGTGCGGTTTTTTTTTCCGATCGACCGGTCAAATTTTAGACCATTTCGACATTGTCGCGAAAAATGACGAAATTGCCCCCGGTGCGATTTTCATTTCCGATCGACCTGTCAAATTTTAGCCCATTTCGACACCGTCGCGAAAAATGAGAAAATTGACCCTGGCGCGATTTTTGTTTCCGATCGACCTGTCAAATTTTAGCCTACTTCGACACCGTCGCGAAAAATGACGAAATTACGCCCAGCGCGATTTTCATTTCCTATCGACCTGTCAAATTTTAGTCCATTCCGACACCGTCACGAAAAATGAGGAAATTGCCCCCGGCGCGGTTTTTTTTTCCGATCGACCTGGAAAATTTTAGCCCATTTCGACACAGTCGCAAAAAATGACGAAATTGCCCCAGGCGCGATTTTCGTTTCCGATCGACCTGTCAAATTTTATCCCATTTCGATGCCGTCGCGAAAAATGACGAAATTGCCACCGACGCGATTTTCGTTTCCGATCGACCTGTCGAATTTTAGCCCATTTCGACACAGTCGCGAAAAATTACGAAAATGCCCACGGCGCGGTTTTTCTTTCCGATCGACCTGTAAAATTTTAGCCCATTTCGACAGAGTCGCGAAAAATGACGAAAATGCACTCGGCTCGGTTTTTGTTTCCGATCGACCGGTCAAAATTTTAGCACATATCGACGCCGTCGCGAAAAATGACGAAATTGCCACCGACACGATTTTCGTTTCCGATCGACCTGTCGAATTTTAGCCCATTCCGACACCGTCGCGAAAAATGATGAAATTGCCCCTGGCGCGGTTTTTGTTTCCGATCGACCGGTCAAAATTTTAGCACATATCGACGCCGTCGCGAAAAATGACGAAATTGCCCCCGGCGCGATTTTTGTTTCCGATCGACCTGTCAAATTTTAGCCCATTTCGACACCGTCGCAAAGAATGACGAAATTGCCCCCGGCGCGATTTTCGTTTCCCATCGACCTGTCAAATTTTAGCCCATTACGACACCGTTGCGAAAAATGACGAAAATGCCCCCGGCGCGATTTTTGTTTCTGATCGACCTGTAAAATTTTAGCCCATTACGACACCGTCGCGAAAAATGACGAAAATGCCCCCGGCGCGGTTTTTGTTTCCGATCGACCTGTCAAATTTTAGCCCATTTCGACACAGTCGCGAAAAATGACGAAGATGCCCCCGGCGCGGTTTTTGTTTCCGATCGACCTGTCAAATTTTAGCCCATTTCGACACAAAAGCGAAAAATGACGAAAATGCCCCCGGCGGGATTTTTGTTTCCGATCGACCTGTCAAATTTTAGCCCATTTCGGCACCGTCGCGAAAAATAACGAAATTGCCCCCGGCGCGGTTTTTGTTTCCGATCGACCGTTCAAATTTTAGCCCATTTCGACATCGTCGCGAAAAATGACGAAATTGCCCCCGGCGCGATTTTCATTTCCGATCGAACTGTCAAATTTTAACCCATTTCGACACGGTTGCGAAAAATGACGAAAATGCCCTCGGCGCGATTTTTGTCTCCGATCGACCGGTCAAAATTTTAGCCATTATCGATGCCGTCGCGAAAAGTGACGAAATTGCCCCCGGCGCGATTTTCGTTTCCGATCGACCAGTCAAATTTTAGCCCATTTCGACACCGTCGCGAAAAATGACGAAATTGCCCCCGGCGCGATTTTCGTTTCCGATCGACCAGTCAAATTTTAGCCCATTTCGACACCGTCGCGAAAAATGACGAAATTCCCCCCGGCGCGATTTTTGTTTCCGATCGACCTGTCAAATTTTAGCCCATTTCGACACGGTCGCGAAAAATGGCGAAATCGCCCCCGCTGCGATTTTTATTTCCGATCGACCTTTCAAATTTTAGCCCATTCCGACACAGTCGCGAAAAGTGACGAAAATGCCCCCGACGCGGTTTTTGTTTCCGATCGATCGGTCAAAATTTTAGCACATATCGACGCCATCGAGAAAAATGACGAAATTGCCCCCGGCGCGATTTTCGTTTCCGATCGACCTGTCAAATTTTAGCCCATTTCGACACGGTCGCGAAAAATGACGAAAATGCCCCCGACGCGATTTTTGTTTCCGATCGACCGGTCAAAATTTTAGCACATATCGACGCCATCGTGAAAAATGACGAAACTGCCCCGACACGATTTTCGTATCCGATCGACCTGTCAAATTTTATCCCACTTCGACACGGTCTCGAAAAATGACGAAATTGCCCCCAGCGCGATTTTTGTTTCCGATCGACCTGTCAAATTTTAGCCCATTTCGACACGGTCTTGAAAAATGACGAAATTGCCCAGGCGCGATTTTCATTTCCTATCGACCTGTCAAATTTTTGTCCATTCCGACACCGTCGCGAAAAATGACGAAATTGCCCCCGGCGCGGTTTTAGTTTCCGATCGACCTGGAAAATTTTAGCCCATTTCGACACAGTCGCAAAAAATGACGAAATTGCCCCAGGCGCGATTTTCGTTTCGATCGACCTGTCAAATTTTATCCCATTTCGACAAGGTCGCGAAAAATGACGAAATTGCCCCCGGCGCGATTTTTGTTTCCGATCGACCTGTCAAATTTTAGCCCACTTCGACACGGTCGCGAAAAATGACGAAATTGGCCCCGGCGCGATTTTCATTTCCGATCGACCTGCCAAAATTTTAGCCCACTTCGACACCGTCGCAAAAAATGACGAAATTGCCCCCGACGCGATTTTCCTTTCCCATCGACCTGTCAAATTTTAGCCCATTCCGACACAGTCGCGAAAAGTGACGAAAATGCCCCCGACGCGGTTTTTGTTTCCGATCGATCGGTCAAAATTTTAGCACATATTGACGCCATCGAGAAAAATGACGAAATTGCCCCCGGCACGATTTTCGTTTCCGATCGACCTGTCAAATTTTATCCCATTTCGACACGGTCGCGAAAAATGACGAAATTGCCCACGGCGCGATTTTCATTTCCGATCCAAATCGCCCCCGGCGCGATTTTTCTTTCCGATCGACCTGTCAAATTTTTGCCCATTTCGACACGGTCGCGAAAAATGACGAAATTGCCCCGGCGCGATTTTCGTTTCCGATCGACCTGTCAAATTTTAGCCCATTTCGACGCAGTAGCGAAAAATGACGAACATGCCCCCGGCGGGATTTTTGTTTCCGATCGACCTGTCAAATTTTAGCCCATTTCGACGCAGTAGCGAAAAATGACGAACATGCCCCCGGCGGGATTTTTGTTTCCGATCGACCTGTCAAATTTTAGCCCATTTCGACACAGTCGCGAAAAATGACGAAAATGCCCCCGACGCGGTTTTTGTTTCCGATTGACCTGTAAAATTTTAGTCCATTTCGACACAGTCGCGAAAAATGACGAAGATGCCCCCGGCGCGGTTTTTATTTCCGATCGACCTGTCAAATTTTAGCCCATTTCGACACAGTAGCGAAAAATGACGAACATGCCCCCGGCGGGATTTTTGTTTCCGATCGACCTGTCAAATTTTAGCCCATTTCGGCACCGTCGCGAAAAATAACGAAATTGCCCCCGGCGCGATTTTTGTTTCCGATCGACCGTTCAAATTTTAGCCCATTTCGACATCGTCGCGAAAAATGACGAAATTG
>NW_019264612.1:5620-12107 GCF_002742605.1 Olea europaea var. sylvestris
TTTTTGTTTCCGATCGACCTGTCAAATTTTAACCCATTTCGACACAATCGCGAAAAATGACAAAAATGCCCTCGGCGTGATTTTTGTCTCCGATCGACCGGTCAAAATTTTAGCCATTATCGATGCCGTCGCGAAAAATGACGAAATTGCCACCGGCGCGATTTTCGTTTCCGATCGACCAGTCAAATTTTAGCCCATTTCGACACCGTCGCGAAAAATGACGAAATTCCCCCCGGCGCGATTTTTGTTTCCGATCGACCTGTCAAATTTTGGCCCATTTCGACACGGTCGCGAAAAATGACGAAATTGCCCCCGCCGCGGTTTTTATTTCCGATCGACCTTTCAAATTTTAGCACATTTCGGCACCGTCGCGAAAAATGACGAAATTGCCCACAGCGAAATTTTTGTTTCCGATCGACCTGTAAAATTTTAGCCCATTTCGACACCGACGCGAGAAATGACGAAATTGCTCCCGGCGAAATTTTTGTTTACGATCAACCTGTAAAATATTAGCCCATTTCAACACCGTCACCGAAAATGACGAAATTGCCCCCGACGCGATTTTTGTTTCCGATCAGCCTGTCAAATTTGAACCCGTTCCGACACCGACGCGAAAAATGACGAAATTGCCCCGGCGCGATTTTTGTTTCAGATCAGCCTGTCAAATTTGAACCGTTACAACACCGACGCGAAAAATGACAAAATTGCCCCTGGCGATATTTTTGTTTCCGATCGACCTGTCAAATTTTAGCCCATTTCGACACCGTCGTGAAAAATGACGAAAATGCCCCCGGCGATGTTTTTAATTCCGATCGACCTGTAAAATTTTAGCCAATTTCGACACAGTCGCGAAAAATGACGAAAACGCCCCCGGCGCGATTTTTGTTTCTGATCGACCGGTCAAAATTTTAGCACATATCGACGCCGTCGCGAAAAATGACGAAATTGCCACCGACACGATTTTCGTATCCGATCGACCTATCAAATTTTAGCCCATTCCGACACCGTCGCGAAAAATGACGAAATTGCCCCTGGCGGGATTTTTGTTTCCGATCGACCTGTCAAATTTTAGCCCATTTCGGCACCGTCGCGAAAAATAATGAAATTGCCCCCGGCGCGGTTTTTGTTTCCTATCGACCGGTCAAATTTTAGCCCATTTCGACATCGTCGCGAAAAATGACGAAATTGCCCCCGGCGCGATTTTCATTTCCGATCGACCTGTCAAATTTTAACCCATTTCGACATCGTCGCGAAAAATGACGAAATTGACCCTGGCGCGATTTTTGTTTCCGATCGACATGTCAAATTTTAGCCTTCGTCGACACGTCGCGAAAAATGACGAAATAGCGCCCAGCGCGATTTTCATTTCTGATCGACCCGTCATATTTTAGCCCATTTCGACACCGTCTCGAAAAATGACGAAATTGCCCCCGGCCCGATTTTCGTTTCCGATCGACCTGTCAAATTTTAGCCCATTTCGACACGGTCTCGAAAAATGACGAAATTGCCCCGGCGCGATTTTCATTTCCTATCGACCTGTCAAATTTTAGTCCATTTCGACACCGTCGCGAAAAATGACGAAATTGCCCCCGGCGCGATTTTTGTTTCCGATCGACCTGTCAAATTTTAGCCCATTTCGACACGGTCTCGAAAAATGACGAAATTGCCCCGGCGCGATTTTCATTTCCTATCGACCTGTCAAATTTTAGTCCATTTCGACACCGTCGCGAAAAATGACGAAATTGCCCCCGGCGCGATTTTTGTTTCCGATCGACCTGTCAAATTTTAGCCCATTTCGACACGGTCTCGAAAAATGACGAAATTGCCCCGGCGCGATTTTCATTTCCTATCGACCTGTCAAATTTTAGTCCATTTCGACACCGTCGCGAAAAATGACGAAATTGCCCCCGGCGCGATTTTTGTTTCCGATCGACCTGTCAAATTTTAGCCCATTTCGACACGGTCTCGAAAAATGACGAAATTGCCCCCGGCGCGATTTTTGTTTCCGATCGACCTGTCAAATTTTAGCCCATTTCGACACGGTCTTGAAAAATGACGAAATTGCCCCGGCGCGATTTTCATTTCCTATCGACCTGTCAAATTTTAGTCCATTTCGACACCGTCGCGAAAAATGACGAAATTGCCCCCGGCGAGGTTTTAGTTTCCGATCGACCTGGAAAATTTTAGCCCATTTCGACACAGTCGCAAAAAATGACGAAATTGCCCCAGGCGCGATTTTCGTTTCCGATCGACCTGCCAAATTTTATCCCATTTCGACAAGGTCGCGAAAAATGACGAAATTGCCCCCGGCGCGATTTTTGTTTCCGATCGACCTGTCAAATTTTAGCCCATTTCGACACGGTCGCGAAAAATGACGAAATTGGCCCTGGCGCGATTTTCATTTCCGATCAACCTATCAAATTTTAGCCCACTTCGACACCGTCGCAAAAAATGACGAAATTGCCCCCGACGCGATTTTCCTTTCCAATCGACCTGTCAAATTTTAGCCCATTCCGACACAGTCGCGAAAAGTGACGAAAATGCCCACGACGCGGTTTTTGTTTCCGATCGATCGGTCAAAATTTTAGCACATATCGACGCCATCGAGAAAAATGACGAAATTGCCCCCGGCGCGATTTTCGTTTCCGATCGACCTGTCAAATTTTATCCCATTTCGACACGGTCGCGAAAAATGACGAAATTGCCCCCGGCGCGATTTTTGTTTCCGATCGACCTGTCAAATTTTAGCCCATTTCGACACGGTCGCGAAAAATGACGAAATTGCCCCGGCGCGATTTTCAGTTCCTATCGACCTGTCAAATTTTAGTCCATTCCGACACCGTCGTGAAAAATGACAAAATTGCCCCCGGCGCGGTTTTTGTTTCCGATCGACCTGGAAAATTTTAGCCCATTTCGACACAGTCGCAAAAAATGACGAAATTGCCCCAGGCGCGATTTTCGTTTCCGATCGACCTGTCAAATTTTAGGCCATTTCGACACCGTCGCGAAAAATGACGAAATTGCCCCCGGCGCGATTTTCGTTTCCGATCGACCTGCCAAATTAAAGCCCATTTCGGCACCGTCGCGAAAAATGACGAAATTGCCCCCCGTGCGGTTTTCGTTTCCGATCGACCTGTCAAATTTTAGGCCATTTCGACACCGTCGCGAAAAATGACGAAATTGCCCCCGGCGCGATTTTCGTTTCCGATCGACCTGCCAAATTAAAGCCCATTTCGGCACCGTCGCGAAAAATGACGAAATTGCCCCCCGTGCGGTTTTCGTTTCCGATCGACCTGTCAAATTTTAGGCCATTTCGACACCGTCGCGAAAAATGACGAAATTGCCCCCGGCGCGATTTTCGTTTCCGATCGACCTGTCAAATTTTAGGCCATTTCGACACCGTCGCGAAAAATGACGAAATTGCCCCCGGCGCGATTTTCGTTTCCGATCGACCTGTCAAATTTTATCCCATTTCGACACGGTCGCGAAAAATGACGAAATTGCACCCGGCGCGATTTTTGTTTCCGATCGACCTATCAAATTTTAGCCTATTTCGACACGGTCGCGAAAAATGAAGAAATTGCCCACGGCGCGATTTTCGTTTCCGATCGACCTGTCAAATTTTAGGCCATTTCGGCACCGTCGCGAAAAATGACGAAATTGCCCCCGACGCGATTTTTGTTTCCGATCGACCAGTAAATTTTAGTCCATTACGACACAGTCGCGAAAAATGACGAAAATGCCCTAGGCGCGATTTTTGTCTCCGATCGACCGGTCAAAATTTTAGCCATTATCGATGCCGTCGCGAAAAATGACGAAATTGCCCCCGGCGCGATTTTCGTTTCCGATCGACCTGTCAAATTTTAGGCCATTTCGACACCGTCGCGAAAAATGACGAAATTGCCCCCGGCGCGATTTTCGTTTCCGATCGACCTGTCAAATTTTAGGCCATTTCGACACCGTCGCGAAAAATGACGAAATTGCCCCCGGCGCGATTTTCGTTTCCGATCGACCTGTCAAATTTTAGGCCATTTCGACACCGTCGCGAAAAATGACGAAATTGCCCCCGGCGCGATTTTCGTTTCCGATCGACCTGTCAAATTTTAGGCCATTTCGACACCGTCGCGAAAAATGACGAAATTGCCCCCGGCGCGATTTTCGTTTCCGATCGACCTGTCAAATTTTAGGCCATTTCGACACCGTCGCGAAAAATGACGAAATTGCCCCCGGCGCGATTTTCGTTTCCGATCGACCTGTCAAATTTTAGGCCATTTCGGCACCGTCGCGAAAAATGACGAAATTGCCCCGGCGCGATTTTTGTTTACGATCAGCCTGTCAAATTTGAACCGTTCCAACACCGACGCGAAAAATGACGAAATTGCCCCTTGCGCGGTTTTTGTTTCCGATCGACCTGTCAAATTTTAGCCCATTTCAACACCATCGCGAAAAATGACGAAAATGCCCCCGGCGATGTTTTTAATTCCGATCGACCTGTAAAATTTTAGCCTATTTCGACACAGTCGCGAAAAATGACGAAAATGCCCCCGGCGGGATTTTTGTTTCCGATCGACCTGTCAAATTTTAACTCATTTCGACACGGTCGCGAAAAATGAAGAAATTGCCGCCGGTGCGATTTTTGTTTCCGATCGACCTGTCAAATTTTAGCCCATTTCGTCACCGTCGCGAAAAATGACGAAATAGCCTCCGGCGCGATTTTTGTTTCCGATCGACCGGTTAAATTTTAGCCCATTTCGACACCGTCGCGAAAAATGACGAAATTGCCCAGCGCGATTTTCCTTTCCGATCGACCTGTCAAATTTTAGCCCATTTCGACACCGTCGCGAAAAATGAGGAAATTTTCCCCGGCGCGATTTTTGATTCCGATCGACCTGTCAAATTTTAGCCTACTTCGACACCGTCACGAAAAATGACGAAATTACCCCAGGCGCGATTTTCATTTCTGATCGACCCGTCAAATTTTAGCTCATTTCGGCACCGTCGCGAAAACTGACGAAATTGTCCCCGGGGCAATTTTTGGTTCAGATCGACCTGTAAAATTTTAGCCCATTTCGACACCGTCGCGAGAAATGACGAAATTCCCCCCGGCGCAATTTTTGTTTCCGATCGACCTGTAAAATTTTAGCCCATTTCGACCCCGTCACGGAAAACGACGAAATTGCCCCCGACGTGATTTTTGTTTCCGATCAGCCTGTCAAATTTGAACCCGTTCCGACAGCGTTGCGAAAAATGATTGAATTGCCCCCGGCGCGATTTCTGTTTCCGATCAGCCTGTCAAATTTGAACCGTTCCAACACCGACGCGAAAAATGACGAAATTGCCCACGACGCGGTTTTTGTTTCCGATCGACCTGTCAAATTTTAGCCCATTTCGACACCGTCGCGAAAAATGATGAAAATGCCCCCGTCGATGTTTTTAATTCCGATCGACCTGTAAAATTTTAACCCATTTCGACACAGTCGCGAAAAATGACGAAAATGCCCCCGGCGCGATTTTTGTTTCCGATCGACCGGTCAAAATTTTAGCACATATCGACGCCGTTGCGAAAAATGACGAAATTGCCACCGGCACGATTTTCGTTTCCGATCGACCTGTCAAATTTTAGCCCATTCCGACACCGTCGCGAAAAATGACGAAATTTCCCCCGGCGGGATTTTTGTTTCCGATCGACCTGTCAAATTTTAGCCCATTTCGGCACCGTCGCGAAAAATAACGAAATTGCCCACGGCGCGATTTTCATTTCCTATCGACCTGTCAAATTTTAACCCATTTCGACACCGTCGCGAAAAATGACGAAATTGACCCTGGCGCGATTTTTGTTTCCGATCGACATGTCAAATTTTAGCCTACGTCGACACGTCGCGAAAAATGACGAAATTGCGCCCGGCGCGATTTTCATTTCTGATCGACCCGTCATATTTTAGCCCATTTCGACACCGTCTCGAAAAATGACGAAATTGCCCCCGGCCCGATTTTCATTTCCGATCGACCTGTCAAATTTTAGCCCATTTCGACACCGTCGAAAAAAATGACGAAATTGCCCCCGGCGCGATTTTCCTTTCCGATTGACCTGTCAAGTTTCAACCCATTCCGACACTGTCGCGAAAAATGACGAAAATGGCCCCGGCGCGGTTTTAGTTTCCGATCGACCTGTAAAATTTTAGCCCATTTCGACACAGTCGCGAAAAATGACGAAAATGCCCCCGACGCGATTTTTGTTTCCGATCGACCGGTCAAAATTTTAGCACATATCGACGCCATCGTGAAAAATGACGAAACTGCCCCGGCAAGATTTTCGTTTCCGATCGACCTGTCAAATTTTATCCCATTTCGACACGGTCTCGAAAAATGATGAAATTGCCCCGGCGCGATTTTTGTTTCCGATAGACCTGTCAAATTTTAGCCCATTTCGACACGGTCTTGAAAAATGACGAAATTGCCCCGGCGCGATTTTCATTTCCTATCGACC
>NW_019264613.1:0-806 GCF_002742605.1 Olea europaea var. sylvestris
AATGCTCCAACTTGAATTAACATCACAGAGGACAATTAGTTAATATGATATTTGATGGTACGCCTGAAGCATGATGATATTCGATTCTAATACAAAAAATCTCCAAATGGAGCAATTAGCAAAGATGGTCTCATTGAGGAGCCATACAGTCTTATGAGTATTTAGACATAACAAATTATAAAACCCCAAAAGAGATTCAGGTACCTGACATATTGAAAATTGAGATATCTCAATAAGTTATGTCATCATGGAGAAAAAAATAGAATTGAACAAAGAGAAGAAAAGGTTGTCGACAACAGTTTTACACATGATGTGCTGCATCATATAGCGATGAATAGAAATAAATTCGTTGAAATATATCGATCAAAATAATGATTGGGCAAATAAAATGGACGTGATCTTAGTAATATTGAACTTACTAAAGAAACCTGAAGTTTCTGGATATACAGTTCACACCACCAAGAGGTGTATACTTGTGCGAAATGAAAATAGAAAAAGTAAAGTCGTTATGTGAAATGTATGACTTTTTACAGAATGAATTTCGCGAACACTTGTATAAATAGATTAGTTATCATGTGATGGATGTAATCACAGGTAATTACCTTGTTAGTGTGATAATGCATGAAATTTGATGTGCTTGTAATAAATGTGATTATAGATAATTTATCTTGTATTGTTTTGATACTATTTTAGAATGATTGAATATGCATGAAGCATAATTCAAATGATATTATCATGAGGGGGGAGTAAATACGTGTTGTACTCTTTTTCCCTTAACCAAGGTTTTATCCCATTGAATTTTCCTG
>NW_019264613.1:10615-12106 GCF_002742605.1 Olea europaea var. sylvestris
AAAAAAAATGTAAAAATAATCTCTTTAACCCAAAGAAAAATATTTTTCTTCAGAAGCAAATGAAACGTTAATAAAGTAATACGTTAATGTGAATCCAAGAATGATAAATTGCATGCTAAACCCAGGAAAAATGAATTTTGATTAAGAAAAATTTCATGTCCGGGCAACAATTTTAAAATCTTGAAATCATTATCATTCAATAAAATTTTGAATTAAAATATGGCCCTCATGGGGAAAAGTAAATGTTTATTTTTATTTTTTTTTTGTAAATTTTAAACTTAATTTTTTTCTAGGGATAATTGTGGTCACGGTACCAAATCTTTCATTTAATAACAGACTTAGTCAAAACCTTTCATTTGTGTCACCGTAATATCAAATGTTTAAAAAAATGGCTATTCAAAGTCCAAAATGACGATTTATGTCAATTCGACCACAAAATTGTCAATTGTCTCCAAAAATAAAAAGCTTAATTATTTCCTAAAATAAGTTAAGGGCATTTTGGACTAACCACATTTCTCCTATTAAATCAAAAATTAAGAAATAAAAATAAAATCACAACCCACCTTAATCTCCTTCTTCTCCAAAACCAAAACAACTCGACCCATTCGCCACCACCACTACCCACCTAACACTGACATTACTGCCACCCGAATCTAAGTTCAAATCCAAACACGTTTGATTCCCCTAGCCATTTTGGAACCACAGTGCCCGCTGCAATAGGTAAAATGCAAATCTCTTTCTGCCTCATCTTGCATAAAAGACAACCATCTCAAAAATATGTGAGCTCTAAGCATAGTCGTGTTCACTTGGGTCACGATAATCAACGATTTTGGCCTATTTTTAGAGTCCCATGGATGGCCCAGTGACCTATGTTCCACCACAGTGCCTAAACTTGCATTGAAGGTGATTATGTCAAATCCTTGATGCATGTTGTCTTTGTTTTCACTAGAAAATGAACCTTTTGCTTCCAATTACAAGCCATTTGTCTTTCTATGATTATCCATTCGATGGACTACAAGGAGAGACGGCAGCAGTGGTTGTGAAATCAGATTGGACTATAAAAAAAGACGTCAATAATTGTTGTTTTCAATTTTGAAAAATTCCTTCCAAAACTTTGATTTATGTTGATATCTTTTTGGGACTTCTTTTGTTGATTTTTGATGAATTAGTTGTGGGTTGGCTTGTCGTGAAAAAGATTTGGGATTGTGACGATGGTGGTACTCGCGGGATCTCTTTTTCTGCTATAATGATACTTGGGATGGCTATCAGATGTGACAATTGGGTAGAGCTGTAGAGTGGTTTTGGTTTTGGGGTGAGAGGGAGGGGAAGGAGATGAGGATAGGCTGTGGTTTTATTTTTTTATTTTTATTTTAATAGGAAAAAGTGTTTTATCCAAAATGCCCAGTCTTATTTGAGGGAATAATTAAGTTTTTTTACTTTGAAAGTCAACTGTCAATTTTGGTAGTCAAACTAGCGGAAATCATCATTTTA
>NW_019264614.1:0-1546 GCF_002742605.1 Olea europaea var. sylvestris
TTTTTTACCGAAGCCAACAATAGAAATGGGAATCCTAAACTTTTCGACTATAAATATAAATATTCAGGATAGCACATGCCATAGCCTCACCCAGTTATTTCTCCAAGACAAGACTTGGCTAAACCTTAGATTAAAAAACAGGGCATTAAAGATCATACGACAATATAATTAATACATAAGATAATTCTTGAAGGATAAGGCAACCAGCCGAAAAAATTAACCAATCACATAATGAAAAGCAAACTAGGAGTCATACTTAAGCATAGTACAATTTATATAGAGAACAACTTGGAACTAAAGCAATTTCTCATACTTTTCCAACAGCAGAGGAGAATGAACTTTCACAATATTGTACATCACCATTAAAGAGATCTCATATTATATCACTTAAATAACTTCTCCGTGATGCTATACTGATATTTGAAACAAATTCTATATTTACATAATTGTATCATCCCTACCCAGGATTTCTGTCACATGATTTTAGATAAAACCCAGGAAGGATGTGACTTAATCCAAAAACATAAATTTGAATAAAAAATGAATTGCTGTCTTTGAGCTGTAGTAGAGTGATTGAGCAAACTCGTGTATCACAAGCAAAAGTAAATTACTTTTTGAGCACTCAGCAGCAGTGTAGAAACATGGTCCTGCATCCTCGGGGGCCTGGTTATAAAAATGCAAGTACAGTGAGAAGTTAAATCATCTCGTGCTCCATCTCCATAAAGATGTGTGGAAGCTCATAACATCCCATTCATATATGCGTTTCCTCTTCAAAAGGGTTGGAACTAATAAAAGAGACCCAATGAGGAAAAGCAACACCAAGGTTTTAACATCATATAGATCTTTGAATGATTTTAGATCTCCAAGAGCAAGTCCAGCCTGAAACAAAAGATGAGGCAATATGAACAATTGCAGGGATGAACACGCTAGACACTTATTCTTACTTCAGCAATACCAATGCCCAAAAAGAAGATTAAAGAACTTAAGAATGAAAGGTCAGATTCTTACCCTAACTGTAATGTAGGACGCTGGAATAAGACCAATAACAGTTGCCAGAAAGAAAATATGAAATGGTATATCCACAATAGGTGATGCCAGATTGATAAAAAGATTTGGTAATGTTGGGGTAACTTTCAAAAAGAGCATGTAATTAATCAACTTCTCTCTCCGCTTTGCTATCTGAAACAGGTGAAGTGCTAAAGATATGATGTCCATCTAGAAATGAAGCAAATGACAGTTTTTAAATTATAACAAAATGAAAAAGAAGAATAAAAAATATAGGTACCTCAGCCTGGAAATATCTCAATCTCTCAGGCCATAACCAAGTAACAATAGGCTTGCCAATAAGTTTAGATAGAAAATAGCAGCAAGATGCACCAGCTGTGGCATTAAAGACAACCAAAAAAGTGCCTTTGACACCAAAGAGTGGTCCAGCTAGTAAGGACATGAAAATTGTCCCAGGAATCATAAATGTCTGCATGAATATGTAAATTGAGCAGTAACCTAGAACAAACTTTGCAGGGTAAACTTGAACATATTTAGCAAG
>NW_019264614.1:10106-12105 GCF_002742605.1 Olea europaea var. sylvestris
TAATTAGTTATCTAATTTGTTTATTTAAATTATTTATTTAATATGTAATTTAATTTCTTATTTAAATATTTCATTAATTTATTTTAATTATTAATTTTAATTTTTTTCTAAATATTTATTTAATTTATTTCAATTACTTATTTATTATTTCAATTAGTAATTTATTACTTACTTAAATAAATAATTAAATATTAATTAAACCAATACCTATAATATTGTAAAATAATTACTTAAATATTAAAATAAAAAATTTAATTAATTATTTTTTAATTACTTAATTTTTATTTTTTTTTTATTTTTTTTTTATCTAGATGGCCCAGATGCTGGTCATCTACTTTGTTCGTAGGCGGCGCTGCTAATCACAACGAAGATTGTCGGAAACGGTGATCTCCGTTCACTAACTTTCTTTACACAATACATTGTATTTAAAACATACAACAAGATCTATATATACAACATACAACAAGATCATATATAAAACACAATACATTGTATCTAATATAAAATATAAAAAAAATACATTGTATCTAAAGGTTCAAAACTCACTTTTTTCAAAGAAATGGCAATTTCTGGTCTCTGACGTCGGTTTCTTGGTGGTGTGGGTCGGCTGTTAGTCCACAGTAGTTTCTAGACATAAAGCTTTGAGGAGTGATGCGAGGGTATAACTAGCATTCAACATTTTTTATGTTTTAAATGATTTTTCCCTTTTTTTTTAAGGTCAAAGGCCTTTTTGGAAAGATGGCCGGATCAACTAGCCATCTTCCACTATTTCATCATTTTATGGATAGTACATCTGGATCTAATGTCAAGTGACTTTGTTACCCTCGTATTTGTTACTAACGATGGCAATGGACACGGCAAGACTACTTTATCCGACATTTAACGACTCCTACTTAGTGTTGACCTAAGCATAGATTGATGAGCGCCCCAAAAAAAAAAAAAAAATTGACACGACAAGACGGACAAAGATGGCAATGTTCCTTATCCCATCCTAATTTCCCTAGAAGACAGGCGACGCAATGTAGGACAGAACATTTTTGATCTAGTAGATTGTTTCAAGGGAAAATTTTGGGAATCTTAGTTTGACAATTTCGTATGTAATTGGACCAAAATTAATGGTCAATCCCATGTAATTGATAGAAAACATTGCTAACGCTTAATTAACGTTAAATTAGTAGCTCTTGCTTATAAACAAACTCGGGCGAATGAATTGACAATTCTAAATTTGCTTTTGTGTCATCTTGTTTAAGTTGATTTAGTATCATATAGGTGCGAACTCAAGCATTTTTTTTAGTCATGTGGGACTAACTAATAGTTTTGGATGGTCAAAGTGAAATAAAAATATAAGTTAGGCAATAAAAGTAAAACAAATTGAAGTTAGGTTACTAAGATGAACAAACTTGTATGCTTTGTCCTTCTTAATGAAATTTCATCAATTTAAACGAATTGACCTATTTATATGACCTATGTGTTCTATTCTTAATTCTTAGCTGGATTATAATCTCGTATTTAGTTTAGTTCCGTAATGCTCAACGATGCACTTTATTTCCAACTTCAAAAAGTTAGAGATGAACAAAAGAAAAATAACACACTTCTTTCTTTAATCAGTTATTTAATCTCAAACCAAAATATTATTGTTACGTGGATAGAACACTCAATTATCACAAGTTATTGTTGATGAAAAGCAGGAAAAATGCAAAATAAGTTTGAATATAGGCTACAATATCTCAAATTGTTGCATGAAGAGAGTGATTTATTTATCGTGAGGTTGGAGGCGAACTGGGAGGCCATGCTCTGGTGTGGGAGACGCATAGAAAATTATCTTCTCATTCGGGATTGTCTTTTCGAGTTTGAACCTTCTCACCACATTGTGCATAAAAACAAGTACTTCGAGCCGAGCATACTCTTTCCCAGGACACATTCGAGGACCTCCCCCGAAGGGTACAAATGTGTAAGGTGCTGGTCCACTACCCTCGAATCTTGAAGGATCAAACGTTTC
>NW_019264615.1:0-2129 GCF_002742605.1 Olea europaea var. sylvestris
TATTCTGCGAAAGGTGCTATATGTTGGTGGGACTCCACCACAAGGTCAAGGGTTCGTAGTCATGTCTGGCTATGGAACGAGTTCAAGGAAATTTTCTTGAAGAAGTACTATCCCATGAGTATTTGAAATTGGAAGGAAGTTAAGTTTCTTAAGTTGACATTGGGCTCAGTGTCATTGACCGAATATGAGTAAAAGTTTAAAGACTTGTCTCATTATGTTCCTACTTTTGTGGACATGGAGGAGAAGAAGACAAGACGTTTAGAACAAAGTTTGAGGGATGATCTAAGACATGTTGTGGTAGTGCTTGAATTAGGAACTTACCATAAGGTATTAGCAAAAGCTCAGTTCATAGATTTTAAAGGGCATGCTGATGGAGAGAAAAATAACAATATGGTAGTCTGAGAAACAAAAGTGGGTGGATAATAGAGATAAAGAAAATTAGAACTTCACAAAGAAGAGTAAAGGAGATCTGTCTTAAGAAGGCAATAAGAATCTTTCGTTTTGTAGCAAGTGCCAGAAGTACAATCAGAGAGATTGTTTTCTAACGACGAATTTATGTTTTTGGTGTAGAGAATGAGTACACATCGTTATATTTTGCCCTGAGAACAAACAACTTGAGAACGGACGACACAAATCGGTGAATGTCTAAAATAAACAAGAGAATACAAGCGAAAATAGGGCAATACACAGCAAAAGCAAGGATATACATCCAGGGGCAAGCAAGGACCTTTGCACTGACAAAGCAGGAGGAAGATCAAAATCAAAATGTTTTGGCAGATAACGTCCTAATATCTCACTTACTAGCCTATGTATTGATAGATTATGGCGTAACTCAATCCTTTGTATTCCTTAAATTCATACATAAGTTGGGTGCAATGGTTGAATATACACTTTTCCTTTAGTATTGTCTATTTCCTCAAGAAATATACTAAACACTAATCACATTGTTCAAATAGCGAGGATAGAAATTGATGGTAGATCATTGGAAATGAAGTTATTTGTATAGACATGAACGAATTTGATGTGATTCTTGGAATGGAATAGCTTCTACATACATACATACATATGTATGTACATAAATATGCATACCTATACATACATACGTACATACATATACGTATGTACATATGTACATACATACATACTTATGTATACATATGTATGTACATACACATACATACATATGTATGTATGTATGTACATACGCACATACATAAGTATCTATGTATGTACATATATACATATGTATATATATATGTACACATATATATATAGGCACAGGAAGACAACACGGTGTGCAGGCCATGTCAGGGACGCAGATACGTTCCTAAGCATTTCTGAACAGTTTCTTGGACACGGTGCATAGACCATGTCCAGGATGCATCTACATATACATACATATGTATATATGTACATACATATATGTACATGTGTGTATGTACATACATACATATACATATGTATGTACATACGTATATATGATGTATATACATATAAATATATATCTGTGTGTTAATGTTGAAGAAGTGCAAAAGCAATGAGCTAGGCTTGGCTTATATTCACCTCATGATTAACATCAGATGAAGTATAATAAAGATAGGAGACTGAATTATGTAGATGTGTACGTCCTCGCTTCACGTATTTCTATATTAATAAAAAATACTAACATTTTGGATTTAGGTTTCAAAATTAAAAACTAAATTTCATAATCTCTATTTTATCATATTTAATTTAGTGTACCAAATATAAATCAGTAAAAATAGATTTCCTACTTATGTTTGTTGAGTTCGCGTCTTGTAATTTTCATGATTTTTTTTATATGTATATAGGTATGTATGTATATATATATATGTATACAAATATATGCATGTAATGCATATATACGTATGTATATGTATATATGTATACATATATCTACATACATACATACATGTGTATGTATATATGTATGTGTATACATTTGTATACATATACATAACATACATGTATGTTATGTATATGTATACATATGTATATACATACATATATACATACACACACAAAACTAGGAATGGACACTTACTCCCACATTATTTTCTCAATAAAAGCACAACAGATCATACAATCGAAAAGATAATATAGGATTCTTG
>NW_019264615.1:10191-11222 GCF_002742605.1 Olea europaea var. sylvestris
TTGATTTCTACTTTTTACAACCAATTTTGTCTAAAAAATTACAGATTTCTCAACAACACAAGCGTTGATACCATTTATCGAGGGAAATCCCTCAAAAAATCTTGATTTCAGGCTCAAAAAATAACCAAACAAACACGAATCAATTGACTCGACCCAACAACCCTTAACACCATTGTTTTACCCCTACAAAGAAGACACTTGGTGGTGGTGTTTGCAAGCTACAAATGGATGAAGGAGAAGAAGAACACAATGGTTGAATCTTTCTTGCATTCACTCCAAAATCGGCTCCCCTTTCACTCCTACCTTGGCTCTCTCTCTCTCTCTCTCTCTATATATATATATATACACACACACACACACACACACACATCTCCACAATGAGAAAAAAGACACAGCTACATATATATAGGCATTAGGTTTAGTTTTGGGCCAACAGTTACTCATAATAGGCCAAGTTAATGGGCTAACAATAACCAAATCTAGCCACCAACCCAACTCAAACTTAGGCCCTCCAAAGGTGTATTAATTGTTTCCGAGTCGGGCCATCACTTTGATTTGATAAAATCAAAGTGATGTGTTATAAATCATCACCTAGATTCATTGGGTATCAAAACCCAACACAAATAACCTATGTGTTTTTTCCGAACTCTACATTTTAAATGGAATATATGAACTATGTATGAACAAATCTTATCAATAACCCATCATTCTCTTGCATTGATAGTAGTAATTGGGTAAGCTAAAAAGAAAGCTAGTTACTCAAGTTGCAGTGTGATGATAGACAAGAGGGTAGGATTAGTTCGTTTACATTACATTAAACCCCAATAAAAGAGATTTAGGTCTGGTCAAGTTGATGTGGATTAGTTTATATACATTGCATTGTCCCCCAATAGAGGAGATTTAGGTTTGTTCAACTTGATGAAGAATGTGAAGGTGAGTAAGAGAACTCCCCTCTGAATTGGGTTAGGCAGAGAAGCATGTTGATGATTAACCATTAGAATTTTGGCTTGGTAGAGTAAGCTTTCGCTACC
>NW_019264615.1:19753-22295 GCF_002742605.1 Olea europaea var. sylvestris
GTCCAAGCTGCGGGTCCCACCTCACACACAGGCAATCAAAAATTGTGGGCTGCAATGGTAGGAAAATTGCTGCCAACGGTAGGAAAATTGCTGCCAATGGTCACTTTTTTGCTTTTAATTTCTCCCAGACAGGCCCTCAATATCGAACAAAAGAGCCATGATCTTGAAGGACAGTAGGAAAGTGGAGAGTGACAGTGATGAAGATGGAATGCCTAAGTTGGAAGATGTTAGTGATGGTGACGTAGTGGAGTATCCGGTTGAAGGGGAAGCGCTTGTCTTTATGTATGCACTCAACATAGAAATCAAGGTTGAAGGAGAGGAGCAGCGGGAGAATATCTTCCATACACGGTGCCATGTCCATAATAAGGTATGCAACTTAATTATCGATGGAGGTAGTAGCACTAATATAGCTATACACTTATTAAGAAATTAGGATTGGAGATGACAAAACACCCTAAATCATATAAATTGCAGTAGTTAGATGAACGAAGAGAGGTTAATGCCAATAGGAGTGTGTTGGTGAATTTGTCAATTGGGAGGTATAAGAATGAATTGTTGTGTGATGTTGTGCCTATAGATGCGGGGCATATATTATTGGATAGGCTTTGGCAATACGATAGGAAGGTGAAGCATGATAGGTTTAGAAATAGGTACAGTTTTGACATGGATGGGAAAATCATTACACTTGTACCTTCGACACCACAACAAGTGTATGATGATTAGTTGAGGTTGAAAGGGGATGAGGAAAAAGTGAAACACAAACTAAAGGAGAGCTTGTTTGCAAAGAAGGGTGAGCTTGGTGGTGGAAATGAGTTGGTAAAGGCTAACATATCCCTCCCCAGTTTGTACAATTCTTTGTTACAGGACTATGAAACTTTATTGCATGAGGATTTTACCAAAGGAATATCTCCATTTGAATATCCAATTGATGCATTTCCCTTGGAGGATTTTATAGGAATTGAAGGCACATTCAACAACCATTGGCCGAGCATCAAATTCCCAAGCAAGGGTTGGATAAGGGTCAAGCCGATGAAAAGAGCACCGTATTTGACCCAGTTGCGGATTCGAGGACGAATTCTCTCGAAGAGGAAGGATTTGATATGATCCTAGATCGATCAAGATCAATCACGGGAGCAAAATTCATGGAAAAGATGCAAGGGGCTCGATTGGGAGTAACACGAAACAATGACAATACACAAGGCCATATAAATGCATACTTAAGAAGCGAGGTACATGGGGTCGAAGATAACACATCAAGTGTCAAGTTCAAAGTTGGGATCAAGGGCCAAAGAGGTATAGAACACATCTTTGGCAGAAACTAAAATCCGGACCAACACGTAAAGCCATGCGATCGCAAGGCTTTAAAGCCCATGTGGTCACATACACAGGCAGGGATTGAAGAGGCAGCCCACATTTCTTCCATGTGACCGCGGCTAAAAGAACCATGCGGTATCATGGTTCATTAGGGACGTGACTTTTACCTTCTTTTTTTCGCGAGAATTCTATTTTGATTTAAATTGTTATTTTTGGTAACTTTAGAAGTTTAGGACTCTTAATATTTTCTTCTTTTCCATTATTCCTAGGATAGTATAAATACTTTTGCCTATTATTCATTGTAGAACTTTTGGTATTTGAATTAATCAGAGGCAAGGTTGCTTCCTTCTTTATTCTTCACGATTAATTTATCGAATTTATTGGAATAATTTCTCGTGGCGTTCACCAATGATAGTGAGATTTGTGGATTGTGCAATCACGGGGGTCAAGGTATTCTAGTAATTGCTTTGGTTTCGGGTTCATTTAATTCTTTAGGTCAAACTTTAAACTCTGGGTTTTGATTTCTTTAATTGTGTAATCAAAATGTCAATATATCCGTGTGATTGTATTGATCGTTTGATTCACTAATTTTTGGGTCAAATTCCATAAACTTTGATTTTTGGTTTTATTGAGGTTTGTGTCATTCTTTTGTGGGTCCGGGTTCACATCACTATATTATCTCAAGCCTCATTTCATTCAAGAATATTTTATCTCTTCTATCCAATATGTGTAATATTAGCTCTTATAGTCTTTGAATAATTTTGTATAACTTAAAACCTTAAACTATTAGACAAATATCTAGAACAATATTAAACGTCACTACTGCGAGTACCAATATAACTATCCCGAATAAGTCCAAGTTGAAGACTACTCTAAGACGAACAACAACCAAGGTTAATTTTAGCAGTCTTTGATACTATCGTAATTTCACAGGAGATCGTTTATGCACCTTGCAACACTAAGTTGCATGTAGTAGTCATATAAACCTCCATAGTCTTTAATTAACTCGACAACAGACTAATTAAAGAACATATTTATCTTACATAAAATAGTTTTCTAACTCTTGAATCTACTATCCACACATGATATTATTCAATAAATGGTGTTTTGCACATAAACAACACTAAGAGGAATGTATTCAAGTGCAATAGTGTTTAACTCAAATACTTTCGAGCTAAGCAATTAAAAACCTTATAGTTGAAGTACTTAGACCTTTATATATTAGTTT
>NW_019264616.1:0-748 GCF_002742605.1 Olea europaea var. sylvestris
GCAGTTTTTCCGACGCTTTGCAGTTCCATGAAAAATAGAAGCAAATTTCCTAAGGTAAATTGTACCAAAATACTGCAAAAATCGACTTTCACAAACTCTATATACCCTTTGAGTATCTAAATTTTATGTACCTTCCTTTTCACAGGTTTTGCTTATATGCTTTACATTAAGCACTATCAACTATGGAACAATGGCAATCTTGGGATATGCTATGTATGGAGGAAATTTGATGTCCCAGGTAACTTTAAATCTTCCAATGAAAAGCATTAGTTCCAAAATTGCAATCTATACTACGCTGATAAATCCTGTAACCAAGTATGCCATCATTGTTTCACCAATTGCAAGTGCTCTAGATGAAGCATTGAGTTCGCATAGTAGTAAACTAGCAAGAAGACCAGCAAGATTGATCATAAAAACAGTTTTGGTGATCAGTACAACTGTTGTGGCGTTAGTCATTCCATTTTTTGGAAGTATAATGGCATTTATTGGCTCGTTTCTTAGCGTCAGTGGCTCGATCTTGATTCCATGTCTATGTTATTTGAAAATCGATAAAACTTCTCGAAGATTTGGAACAGAGTTGATCATCATCGTGGTAATTCTGGTTTTAGGTTTTTTTGTGGCCGTGATGGGAACCTACATGTCCGTAAGAGATATTTTAAAAAATGCCAATACAAAATGAATATACTATTGTCTATAGTTGTACGATGATGGCCATCTTCCTGGTGGTAGCACCGGATGGTGATCCCAA
>NW_019264616.1:11026-12104 GCF_002742605.1 Olea europaea var. sylvestris
CTCCCGTGTTTGTGCACCCTTCAAGCAACAAAAGTTGTGATCTTTGGCACTTGTGACCAGCAGTAAACATATTATTGCAATTGAAACAAAGATCCTGTGCTCTCCGTTTCTGCATTTCATCCCATGTGAACTTCTTAACAGGGGATGTTTGTGTGTATCGCGTTGGAGTTGGAAGGGTCGACTACGGCCCGTCCGCTAGAAGCGACTGTGTGAAACTCTGTTGGCGGAGCAGCTGCTCATCTTTCATCCGAGCAAGACTGATACCTTCCTTCAACGTCCGTGGTTTGAACATTCGAATGCCTTCAGCTATCTCTGGTTTGAGTCCACCCATGAAGGTTCCTATCAATGCCTTTTGACTCCACCCTTGTACACGGTTGCCCAGCTTCTCAAATTTCGGCTGATATTCTCGTAGGGAACCCACTTGCTGAATATGTGAGAGAGCTTCATCAAAGCTTTTACATTCAGTGGGTCCAAATCTTGCCAACAGCTCCTCCTCAAAAATAGCCCAGGTTACCACTCTTCCGTTCTCTTTGTAAGCTCGGTGCAACCATGGCTACTATTGGTTGGCTTCTTCTTCAAGGTGGAATGATGCCAAGGATACTTTTTGTGCTTTCGGAGTGCCTTGATACTCGAAGAATTTATTAACTCTGTTGAACTACTCAATAAGGTCATCGCCGGAATAACAAGGAAACTCATGGTTCGCCATTTTGGAGGAACCATCATTATCATCTCTGTTGGTACGAGAAAAGCCATCTCGTCCAGTGTTGTGGTGGCCAGGTGATTCCCTGCCGGATAGTGTTAGCTTTACTCAGAACAAAGAAGAAGAAACTATTATTTTTCATATAATATGTGACCTTATGTATGAAGATATATTAAGCCATACCTTAGACCACTTAATCTATAAATTATACTCATACTTTGACTTGACAAGATACTACACTTTGGTGACAAAAATAACCTTCAATAATGTACAAAAATACATAATGGAAATGACTACAAAAGTGACATTATATCAACACTCCTCCATGGCACTTTTGTTGGAAACACCAAGACATATCCTTAATGTTTCAAACTTATC
>NW_019264617.1:0-12104 GCF_002742605.1 Olea europaea var. sylvestris
ACGCTCAATTCTTCGTACGCCGACTATCCAAGCATTCCAAATATAAAAGTGCTCATTCTTTCGAAAAATGGCCAAAATCCCTCAAACGTCACAATGAAGTCTTCAGTTCAACCCAAAACGGTCGCAACATTTCCAAAAAGTACTTATGGGCCCAAACCTGACACCGTGTGCAAAAGTTACGCTCTATTCTTCGTACGCCGACTATCCAAGCGTTCCAAATATAAAAGTGCTCATTCTTTCGAAAGTTGGCCGAAATCCCTCAAACATCACGATGAAGTCGTGAGTTTAACCTAAAACGGTCGCAACATTTCCAAAAAGTACTTATGGGCCCAAAGCTGACACCGTGTGCAAAAGTTACGCTCTATTCTTCGTACGTCGACTATCCAAGCGTTCCAAATATAAAAGTGCTCATTCTTTAGAAAGATGGCCAAAATCCATCAAACGTCACGACGAAGTCGTGAGTTCAACCCAAAACGGTCGGTACATTTCCAAAAAGTACTTATGGGCCCAAAACGGACACCGTGTGCAAAAGTTACGCTCAATTCTTCGTATGCCGACTATCCAAGCGTTCCAATTATAAAAGTGCTCATTCTTTTGAAAGATGGCCGAAATCCCTTAAACGTCACGACGAAGTCGTGAGGTCAACCCAAAACGGTCGCTACATTTCCAAAAAGTACTTATGGGCTCAAAACGGACACCGTGTGGAAAAGTTACGCTCAATTCTTCGTACGCCGACTATCCAAGCGTTCCAAATATAAAAGTGCTCATTCTTTCGAAAAATGGCCGAAATCCCTCAAACGTCACGATGAAGTCTTGAGTTCAACCCAAAACGGTCGCAACATTTCCAAAAAGTACTTTTGGGCCCAAAGCTGACACCGTGTGCAAAAGTTACGCTCTATTCTTCATACGCCGACTATCCAAACGTTCCAAATATTAAAGTGCTCATTCTTTTGAAAGATGGCCGAAATCCCTCAAACGTCACGACGAAGTCATGAGGTCAACCCAAAACGGTCGGTACATTTCCAAAAAGTACTAATGGGCTCAAAACGGACACCGTGTGCAAAATTTACGCTCAATTCTTCATACGCCGACTATCCAAGCGTTCCAAATATAAAAGTGCTCATTCAATCGAAAAATGGCCAAAATCCCTCAAACGTCACGACGAGGTCGTGAGTTCGACCTAAAACGGTCGGAACATTTCCAAAAAGTACATATGGGCTCAAAACGGACGCCGTTTGCAAAAGTTACGCTCAATTCTTCGTACGCCGACTATCCAAGCATTCCAAATATAAAAGTGCACATTCTTTCGAAAAATGGCCGAAATCCCTCAAACATCACGATGAAGACGTGAGTTTAACCCAAAACGGTCGCAACATTTCCAAAAAGTAATTATGGGCCCAAAGCTGACACCGTGTGCAAAAGTTACGCTCTATTCTTCGTACGTCGACTATCCAAGCGTTCCAAATATAAAAGTGCTCATTCTTTCGAAAAATGGCCGAAATCCCTCAAACGTCACGATGAAGTCTTGAGTTCAACCCAAAACGATCGCAACATTTCCAAAAAGTACTTTTGGGCCCAAAGCTGACACCGTGTGCAAAAGTTACGCTCTATTCTTCTTACGCCGACTATCCAAGCGTTCCATATATTAAAGTGCTCATTCTTTCGAAAGATGGCCGAAATCCCTCAAACCTCACGACGAAGTCATGAGTTCAACCCAAAACGGTCGGTACATTTCCAAAAAGTACTTATGGGCCCAAAACGGATACCGTGTGCAGAAGTTACGCTCAATTCTTCGTACGCCGACTATCCAAGCGTTCTAATTATAAAAGTGCTCATTCTTTTGAAAAATGGCCGAAATCCCTCACACGTCGTGACGAAGTCGTGAGTTCAACCCAAAACGGTCGCTACATTTCCAAAAAGTACTTATGGGCTCAAAACGGACACCGTGTGCAAAATTTATGCTCAATTCTTCATACGCTGACTATCCAAGCGTTCCAAATATAAAAGTGCTCATTCTTTCGAAAAATGGCCAAAATCCCTCAAATGTCACGACGAAGTCGTGAGTTCAACCTAAAACGGTCGGAACATTTCCAAAAAGTACTTATGGGCCCAAAACGGACACCGTGTGAAAAAGTTACGCTCAATTCTTCGTACGCCGACTATCCAAGCGTTCCAATTATAAAAGTGCTCATTCTTTTGAAAAATGGCCGAAATCCCTCAAACGTCATGACGAAGTCGTGAGTTCAACCCAAAACGGTCGCTACATTTCCAAAAAGTACTTATGGGCTCAAAACGGACACCGTGTGCAAAATTTATGCTCAATTCTTCGTGAGCCGACTATCCAAGGGTTCCAAATATAAAAGTGCTCATTCTTTTGAAAAATGGCCAAAATCCCTCAAACGTCACGAAGAAGTCGAGAGTTCAACATAAAACGGTCGGAACATTTCCAAAACATACTTATGGGCCCAAAACGGACACCGTGTGCAAAAGTTACGCTCTATTCTTCATACGCCGGCTATCCAAGCGTTCCAATTATAAAAGTGCCCATTCTTTTGAAAAATGGCCGAAATTCCTCCAACGTCACGATGAAGTTGTGAGTTCAACCAAAAACGGTCGCTACATTTCCAAAAAGTACTTATGGGCCAAAAACGGACACCGTGTGCAAAAGTTACGCTCAATTCTTCGTACGCCGACTATCCAAGCGTTCCAATTATAAAAGTGCTCAGTCTTTTGAAAAATGGCCGAAATCCCCCTAACGTCATGACGAAGCCGTGAGTTCAACCCAAAACGGTCGCTACATTTCCAAAAAGTACTTATGGGCCCAAAACGGACACCGTGTGGAAAAGTTACGCTCAATTCTTCATACGCGGACTATCCAAGCGTTCCAAATATAAAAGTGCTCATTCTTTCGAAAAATGGCCGAAATCCTTCAAACGTCACGATGAAGTCTTGAGTTCAACCCAAAACGGTCGCAACATTTCCAAAAAGTACTTATGGGCCCAAAGCTGACACCGTGTGCAAAAGTTGCGCTCTATTCTTCGTACGCCGACTATCCAAGCGTTCCAAATATAAAAGTGCTCATTCTTTCGAAAGATGGCCGAAATCCCTCAAATGTCACGACGAAGTCATGAGTTCAACCCAAAACGGTCGGTACATTTCCAAAAAGTACTTATGGGCCCAAAACGGACACCGTGTACAAAAGTTACTCGTACGCCGACTATCCAAGCGTTCCAATTATAAAAGTGCTCATTCTTTTGAAAAATGGCCGAAATCCCTCAAACGTCACGACGAAGTAGTGAGTTGAACCCAAAACGGTCGCTACATTTCCAAAAAGTACTTATGGGCTCAAAACGGACACCGTGTGCAAAATTTACGCTCAATTCTTCATACGCTGACTATCCAAGCGTTCCAAATATAAAAGTGCTCATTCTTTCGAAAAATGGCCGAAATCGTACATACGTCACGACGAAGTAGTGAGTTGAACCCAAAACGGTCGCTACATTTCCGAAAAGTACTTATGCGCCCAAAACGGACACCGAGTGCAAAAGATACGCTCGATTATTCGTACGCCGACTATCCAAGCGTTCCAAATATAAAGTGATCATTCTTTCGAAAAATGGCCGAATTGCCTCATACGTCACGACGAAGTAGTGAGTTCAACCCAAAACGGTCGCTACATTTCCGAAAAGTACTTATGCGCCCAAAACGGACACCGAGTGCAAAAGATACGCTCGATTATTCGTACGCCGACTATCCAAGCGTTCCAAATATAAAGTGATCATTCTTTCGAAAAATGGCCGAATTGCCTCATACGTCACGACGAAGTAGTGAGTTCAACCCAAAACGGTCGCTACATTTCCGAAAAGTACTTATGGGCCCAAAACGGACACCGTGTGCAAAAGTTACGCTCTATTCTTCGTACGCCGACTATCCAAGCGTTCCAAATATAAAAGTGTTCATTCTTTCGAAAAATGGCCGAAATCCCTCAAACGTCACGACGATGTCATGAGTTCAACCCAAAACGGTTGCTACATTTCCAAAAAGTACTTATGGGCCCAAAACGGACACCGTGTGCAAAAGTTACGCTCAATTCTTCGTACGCCGACTAGCCCAGCGTTCCAAATATAAAAGTGCTCATTCTTTCGAAAAATGGCCAAAATCCCTCAAACGTCACGACGATGTCGTGAGTTCAACCTAAAATGGTCGGAACATTTCCAAAAAGTACTTATGGGCCCAAAACGGACACCGTGTGCAAAAGTTACGCTCTATTCTTCGTACGCCAACTATCCAAGCGTTCCAAATATAAAAGTGCTCATTCTTTCGAAAGATGGCCGAAATCCCTCAAACGTCACGACGAAGTCGTAAGTTCAATCCAAAACGGTCGCTACATTTCGAAAAAGTACTTATGGGCCGAAAACGGACACCGTGTGCAAAAGTTACGCTGAATTCTTCGTACGCCGACTATCCAAGCGTTCCAAATATAAAAGTGTTCATTCTTTCGAAAGATGGCCGAAATCCCTCAAAGGTCACGATGAAGTTGTGAGTTCAATCCAAAACGGTCGCTACATTTCGAAAAAGTACTTATGGGCCGAAAACGGACACCGTGTGCAAAAGTTACGCTCTATTCTTCGTACGCCGACTATCCAAGCGTTCCAAATATAAAAGTGTTCATTCTTTCGAAAGATGGCCGAAATCCCTCAAACGTCACGACGAAGTCGTAAGTTCAACCCAAAACGGTCGCTACATTTCCAAAAAGTACTTATGGGCCAAAAACGGACACCGTGTGCAAAAGTTACGCTCAATTCTTCGTACGCCGACTATCAAAGCGTTCCAAATATAAAAGTGCTCATTCTTTCGAAAGATGGCCGAAATCCCTCAAACGTCACGACGAAGCCGTGAGCTCAACCCAAAACGGTCGCTACATTTCCAAAAAGTACTTATGGGCCCAAAACGGACACCGTGTGGAAAAGTTACGCTCAATTCTTCATACGCTGACTATCCAAGCGTTCCAAATATAAAAGTGCTAATTCTTTCGAAAATGGCCAAAATCCCTCAAACGTCACGACGAAGTCGTGAGTTCAACCCAAAACGGTTGCTACATTTCCAAAAAGTACTTATGGGCCCAAAACGGACACCGTGTGCAAAAGTTACGCTCAATTCTTCGTACGCCGACTATCCAAGCGTTCCAAATATAAAAGTACTCATTCTTTCGAAAAATGGCCAAAATTCCTCAAACGTCACGACGAAGTCGTGAGTTCAACCCAAAACGTTCGTAACATTTTCAAAAAGTATTTTTGTGCCCAAAGCTGACACCGTGTGCAAAAGTTACGCTCTATTCTTCGTACGCCGACTATCCAAACGTTCCAAATATAAAAGTGTTCATTCTCTCGAAAGATGGTCGAAATCCCTCAAACGTCACGAAGAAGTCTTGAGTTCAACCCAAAACGGTCGCTACATTTCCAATAAGTACTTATGGGCCCAAAACGGACACCGTGTGCAAAAGTTACGCTCAATTCTTCGTACGCCGGCTATCCAAGCGTTCCAAATATAAAAGTGCTCATTCTTTCGAAAGATGGCAGAAATCCCTCAAACGTCACGACGAAGCCGTGAGTTCAACCCAAAACGGTCGCTACATTTCCAAAAAGTACTTATGGGCCCAAAACGGACACCGTGTGGAAAAGTTACGCTCAATTCTTCATACGCCGACTATCCAAGCGTTCCAAATATAAAATTGCTCATTCTTTCGAAAAATGGCCAAAATCCCTCAAATGTCACGACGAAGTCGTGAGTTAAACCAAAAACGGTCGCTACATTTCCAAAAAGTACTTATGGTCCCAAAACGGACACCGTGTGCAAAAGTTACGCTCAATTCTTCGTACGCCGACTATCCAAGCGTTCCAAATATAAAAGTCCTCATTCTTTCGAAAGATGGCCGAAATCCCTCAAACGTCACGACGAAGCCGTGAGTTCAACCCAAAACGGTCGCTACATTTCCAGAAAGTACTTATGGGCCCCAAATGGACACCGTGTGGAATAGTTACGCTCAATTCTTCATACGCCGACTATCCAAGCGTTCCAAATATAAAAGTGCTCATTCTTTCAAAAAATGGCCGAAATCCCTCAAACGTCACGATGAAGTCTTGAGTTCAACCCAAAACGGTCGCAACATTTCCAAAAAGTACTTATGGGCCCAATGCCGACACCGTGTGCAAAAGTTACTTTCAATTCTTCGTACGCCGACTATCCAAGCGTTCCAAATATAAAAGTGCTCATTCTTTTGAAAAATGGCCGAAATCCCTCAAACGTCACGATGAAGTCGTGAGTTCAACCCAAAACGGTCGCTACATTTCCAAAAAGTACTTATGGGCTCAAAACGGACACCGTGTGCAAAAGTTACGCTCAATTCTTCGTACGCCGAGTATCCAAGCGTTCCAAATATAAAAGTGCTCATTCTTTCAAAAAATGGCCGAAATCCCTCAAACGTCACGATGAAGTCGTGAGTTCAACCCAAAACGGTCGCTACATTTCCAAAAAGTACTTATGGGCTCAAAACGGACACCGTGTGCAAAAGTTACGCTCAATTCTTCGTACGCCGAGTATCCAAGCGTTCCAAATATAAAAGTGCTCATTCTTTCAAAAAATGGCCGAAATCCCTCAAACGTCACGATGAAGTCGTGAGTTCAACCCAAAACGGTCGCTACATTTCCAAAAAGTACTTATGGGCTCAAAACGGACACCGTGTGCAAAATTTACGCTCAATTCTTCATACGCTGACTATCCAAGCGTCCCAAGTATAAAAGTGCTAATTCTTTCGAAAAATGGCCAAAATCCCTCAAACGTCACGACGAAGTCGTGAGTTCAACCTAAAACGGTCGGAACATTTCCAAAAAGTACTTATGGGCTCAAAACGGACACCGTGTGCAAAAGTTACGCTCAATTCTTCGTACGCCGAGTATCCAAGCGTTCCAAATATAAAAGTGCTCATTCTTTCGAAAAATGGCAGAAATCCCTCAAACGTCACGACGAAGTCGTGAGTTTAACCCAAAACGGTCGCTATATTTCTAAAAAGTACTTATGGACCAAAAACGGACGCCGTGTGCAAAAGTTACGCTCAATTCTTCGTGAGCCGACTATCCAAGGGTTCCAAATATAAAAGTGCTCATTCTTTTGAAAAATGGCCAAAATCCCTCAAACGTCACGATGAAGTCGAGAGTTCAACATAAAACGGTCCGAACATTTCCAAAACGTACTTATGGGCCAAAAACGGACACCGTGTGCAAAAGTTACGCTCTATTCTTCGTACGCCGACTATCCAAGCGTTCCATTTATAAAAGTGCCCATTCTTTTGAAAAATGGCCGAAATTCCTCCAACGTCACGACGAAGTTGTGAGTTCAACCCAAAACGGTCGCTACATTTCCAAAAAGTACTAATGGGCCCAAAACGGACTCCGTGTGCAAAAGTTTGGCTCAATTCTTCGTACGCCGACTATCCAAGCGTTCCAAATATAAAAGTGCTCATTCTTTCGAAAAATGTCCGAAATCCCACAAACGTCACGACGAAGTCGTGAGTTCAACCCAAAACGGTCACAACATTTCCAAAAAGTACTTATGGGCCCAAAGCTGACACCGTGTGCAAAAGTTACGCTCTATTCTTCGTACGCCGACTATCCAAGCGTTCCAAATATAAAAGTGCTCATTCTTTCGAAAGATGGCCGAAATCCCTCAAACGTCACGACGAAGTCGTGAGTTCAACCCAAAACGGTCGCAACATTTCCAAAAAGTACTTATGGGCCCAAAACGGACACCGTGTGCAAAAGTTATGCTCAATTCTTCGCACACCGACTATCCAAGCGTTCCAAATATAAAAGTGCTCATTCTTTCGAAAGATGGCCGAAATACCTCAAACGTCACGACGAAGTCATGAGTTCAAACCAAAACGGTCGGTACATTTCCAAAAAGTACTTATGGGCCCAAAACGGACACCGTGTGCAAAAGTTACGCTCAATTCTTCGTACGCCGACTATCCAAGCGTTCCGAATATAAAAGTGCTCATTCTTTCGAAAGATGGCCGAAATCCCTCATACGTCACGACGAAGTGGCGAGTTCAATCAAAAAGGGTAGCTACATTTCCAAAAAGTACTTATGGGCCCAAAACGGACACCGTGTGCAAAAGTTACGCTCAATTCTTCATACGCTGACTATCCAAGCGTTCCAAATATAAAAGTGCTCATTCTTTCGAAAAATGGCCAAAATCCCTCAAACGTCACGTTGAAGTCGAGAGTTCAACACAAAACGGTCGGAACATTTCCAAAACGTACTTATGGGCCCAAAACGGACACCGTGTGCAAAAGTTACGCTCTATTCTTCGTACGCTGACTATCCAAGCGTTCCAATTATAAAAGTGCCCATTCTTTTGAAAAATGGCCGAAATTCCTCCAACGTCACAACGAAGTTGTGAGTTCAACCCAAAACGGTCGCTACATTTCCAAAAAGTACTGATGGGCCCAAAACGGACACTGTGTGCAAAAGTTACGCTCAATTCTTCGTACGCCGACTATCCAAGCGTTCCAAATATAAAAGTGCTCATTCTTTCGAAAAATGGTCGAAATCCCTTATACATCACGATGAAGTCGTGAGTTAACCCAAAACGGTCGCAACATTTCCAAAAAGTACTTATGGGCCCAAAGCTGACACCGTGTGCAAAAGTTACGCTCTATTCTTCGTACGTCGACTATCCAAGCGTTCCAAATATAAAAGTGCTCATTCTTTCGAAAGATGGCCGAAATTCCTCAAACGTCACGACGAAGTCGTGAGTTCAAACCAAAATGGTCGCTACATTTCCAAAAAGTACTTATGGGCCCAAAACTGACACCGTGTGCAAAAGTTACGCTCAATTCTTCGTACGCCGACTAACCAAGCGTTCCAATTATAAAAGTGCTCATTCTTTTGAAAAATGGCTGAAATCCCTCAAACGTCGCGACGAAGTCATGAGTTCAACCCAAAACGGTCGCAACATTTCCAAAAAGTACTTATGGGCTCAAAACGGACACCGTGTGCAAAAGTTACGCTCAATTCTTCGTACGCCGACTAACCAAGCGTTCCAATTATAAAAGTGCTCATTCTTTTGAAAAATGGCCGAAATCCCTCAAACGTCACGACGATGTCGTTAGTTCAAACCAAAACGATCGCTACATTTCCAAAAAGTACTTATGGGCCCAAAATCGACACCGTGTGCAAAAGTTACGCTCAATTCTTCGTACGCCGACTATCCAAGCGTTCCAAATATAAAAGTGCTCATTCTTTCTAAAGATGGCCGAAATCCCTCAAACGTCACGACGAAGTCTTGAGTTCAACCCGAAACGGTCGCTACATTTCCAAAAAGTACTTATGGGCCCAAAACGGACACCGTGTGCAAAAGTTACGCTCAATTCTTCGTGCGCCGACTATCCAAGCGTTCCAATTATAAAAGTGCTCATTCTTTTGAAAAATGGCCGAAATCCCTCTAACGTCACGATGAAGCCGTGAGTTCAACCCAAAACGGTCGCTACATTTCCAAAAAGGACTTATGGGCCCAAAACGGACACCGTGTGCAAAAGTTACGCTCAATTCTTCGTACGTCGACTATCCAAGCGTTCCAATTATAAAAGTGCTCATTCTTTTGAAAAATGGCCGAAATCCCTCTAACGTCACGATGAAGCCGTGAGTTCAACCCAAAACGGTCGCTACATTACCAAAGATGACTTATGGGCCCAAAACGAACACCGTGTGGAAAAGTTACGCTCAATTCTTCATACGCCGACTATCCAAGCGTTCCAAATATAAAAGTGCTCATTCTTTCGAAAGATGGACGAAATCCCTAATACGTCACGGTGAAGTCGTGAGTTCAATCGAGAACGATCGCTACATTTCCGGATAGTACTTATGGGCCCAAAACGGACACCGTGTGCAAAAGTTACGCTCTATTCTTCGTACGCCGACTATCCAAGCGTTCCAAATATAAAAGTGCTCATTCTTTCGAAAGATGGACGAAATCCCTAATACGTCACGGTGAAGTCGTGAGTTCAATCGAGAACGATCGCTACATTTCCGGATAGTACTTATGGGCCCAAAACGGACACCGTGTGCAAAAGTTACGCTCTATTCTTCGTACGCCGACTATCCAAGCGTTCCAAATATAAAAGTGCTCATTCTTTCGAAAGATGGACGAAATCCCTAATACGTCACGGTGAAGTCGTGAGTTCAATCGAGAACGATCGCTACATTTCCGGATAGTACTTATGGGCCCAAAACGGACACCGTGTGCAAAACTTACGCTCAATTCTTCGTACGCCGACTATCCAAGCGTTCCAAATATAAAAGTGCTCATTCTTTCGAAAGATGGACGAAATCCCTCAAATGTCGCGACGAAGTCATGAGTTCAACCCAAAATGGTCAGTACATTTCCAAAAAGTACTTATGGGCCCAAAACGGACACCGTGTGCAAAAGTTACGCTCAATTCTTCGTACGCCGACTATCCAAGCGTTCGAAATATAAAAGTGCTCATTCTTTCGAAAGATGGACGAAATCCCTCGTACGTCACTACGAAGTTGTGAGTTCAATCCAAAACGGTCGCTACATTTCCAAAAAGTACTTATGGGCTCAAAAAGGACACCGTGTGCAAAAGTTACGCTCAATTCTTCGTACGCCGACTATCCAAGCGTTCGAAATATAAAAGTGCTCATTCTTTCGAAAGATGGACGAAATCCCTCGTACGTCACTACGAAGTTGTGAGTTCAATCCAAAACGGTCGCTACATTTCCAAAAAGTACTTATGGGCTCAAAAAGGACACCGTGTGCAAAAGTTACGCTCAATTCTTCGTACGCCGAGTATCCAAGCGTTCCAAATATAAAAGTGCTCATTCTTTCGAAAAATGGCCGAAATCCCTCAAACGTCGCGACGAAGTCGTGAGTTCAACCCAAAACGGTCGGTACATTTCCAAAAAGTACTTATGGGCCCAAGCTGACACCGTGTGCAAAAGTTACGCTCAATTCTTCGTGAGCCGACTATCCAAGGGTTCCAAATATAAAAGTGCTCATTCTTTTGAAAAATGGCCAAAATCCCTCAAACGTCACGATGAAGTCGAGAGTTCAACATAAAACGGTCGGAACATTTCCAAAACGTACTTATGGGCCCAAAACGGACACCGTCTGCAAAAGTTACGCTCTATTCTTCGTACGCCAACTATCCAAGCGTTCCAATTATAAAAGTGCCCATTCTTTTGAAAAATGGCTGAAATTCCTCCAACGTCACGACGATGTTTTGAGTTCAACCCAAAACGGTCGCTACATTTCCAAAAAGTACTTATGGGCCCAAAATGGACACCGTGTGCAAAAGTTACGCTCAATTCTTCGTACGCCGACTATCCAAGCGTTCCAATTATAAAAGTGCTCAGTCTTTTGAAAAATGGCCGAAATCCCTCTAACGTCACGACGAAGCCGTGAGTTCAACCCAAAACGGTCGCTACATTACCAAAGAGTACTTATGGGCCCAAAACGGACACCGTGTGGAAAAGTTACGCTCAATTCTTCATACGCCGACTATCCAAGCGTTCCAAATATAAAAGTGCTCATTCTTTCGAAAAATGGCCAAAATCCCTCAAACGTCACGACGAGGTCGTGAGTTCGACCTAAAACGGTCGGAACATTTCCAAAAAGTACTTTTGCGCCCAAAACGGACACCGTGTGCAAAAGTTAAGCTCAATTCTTCGTACGCCGACTATCCAAGCGTTCCAAATATAAAAGAGCTCATTCTTTCTAAAAATGGTCGAAATCCCTTAAACATCACGATGAAGTCGTGAGTTTAACCAAAAACGGTCGCAACATTTCCAAAAAGTACTTATGGGCCCAAAGCTGACACCGTGTGCAAAAGTTACGCTCTATTCTTCGTACGTCGACTATCCAAGCGTTCCAAATATAAAAGTGCTCATTCCTTCGAAAGATGGCCGAAATTCCTCAAACGTCACGACGAAGTCGTGGGTTCAACCCAAAACGGTCGCTACATTTCCAAAAAGTACTTATGGGCCCAAAACTGACACCGTGTGCAAAAGTTACGCTCAATTCTTCG
>NW_019264618.1:0-7490 GCF_002742605.1 Olea europaea var. sylvestris
CATATTTGATAGTTAGGTGAAATCATAACCTTAGGCTTTCTCATCTTGATTATTCTTCTAACTTGCATTTATTTGTTCAATTTGTCACCACATTCATCACGTTAATTTAATTAAAACCACTAATTCCAAATTTCATTCATTAAATAAAATAAGAGCAACACAATTATAGTACTTAGAAGAAATTAAATATCAATCCCTGTGGGTTTGATATAGGTACTTTACCTTAGATTACAAAACTTGACACCATACACTTGCGGTATAAATTATATTTTAGAAAATGCATGAAATAGTATACTTGGACCTCGAGGCCTTGGGATGAGTAGATCGATCCTTAATTTTGGTGGGGGTATTTGAAAAATACATTTTTAATGCCTCGCCCTTTATGGCATATGTGAGTGTCAAGGATAATACTTGTCGAGCACTAATTGTTCTGGTTTCATCTTGAGTGATTCTATAAATCTCGTCTGAGGTCATAGCTATAATCTCGAACCCATGGTCATGAGAGGTGGCTGTGGTTGACCCGAGGACTTTGTTCTACCAATATTAGTAACAGGACGATGAGCTTGAGCATTGGCCATAGAACTTACTGGCTTAGCAACTGAGTCAACAAGACAACTTGTTGATGTAGATCTTTAAACTTTGTAGAAGAAACATTTGGTAGATTAGTGATGCTCCTAGAGAAACTTGTGGATCTCTGTTAGGGGGTCAAACTAGTGCGGATGAGCTTGCTGGAAGAGGTCTTGAGCATGTGTTGACCATGGCTTTTGATAGCATTTCTGGCAGATGACGCCAATGATGCTATCAAAAATTTATACCTGCTGATTCCCGAGCTTGAGGACAAAAATAAAACACACGAACAGAATCTCTCGTACCTGAAATAATGTAGAAATTAAAAGTTTTCTTTAATTTATTAAATAGGATTTTCTAGATGTTCACATGTATGTTATATCAAGAATAAATGATTTGAATTTTTACCTAAATTTGATGGTCAATTCTTAAATAAATTTGAATCACGAACTTCCAGCTTTATGGATCTCGAACTTCTAGTCTTTCTAATTCCAAGAACTTGATGCTTCAAACCTCTAAGTCTTCCATGGTATTCTCCAAAGTCAAACTATACCAATAGGTGGTATTCTCCAAAGTCAAACTATACCAATAGGTGGGCACCTTGTTTTAATTAAATTAAGAAATAAATTCTTGAACTGGACAATTGAATATGATGAGAAAAATAATTATTTTCTCTCCAAAATTGAACACTATGAAATTATATATTTTGATTGTAGTATAATTCTATTCAAACTCATAGGTTGTCTAATTTTCATCTAACCTCTATTTATAAAGGTTTAATAGTAACAGTCCTTGTAAAATAATAATTCAACATTCAAATAAAAGTTCTAATTAAAATCCAAGTTGGAGTTTTAATTTAAATCCGAATCCAATTAGTTTACATTTAATTACATGTGCAGTCCTCGAACTTCAATTACGATTATAATTACGTTTACAATTTTCATAGTAATTACAATTAAATACAAAACTTTATTTAATTATTATTAAGTCAAAAACTATTATAATTACTATAATGAAGTTCTAATACTTTATGAAGCTACCGCAGGGACCTGATTGAACATATATTATCCAAGCTCCAATAGTAGATATTGTCTAGTCGATCTTAGACCACCCAATCTAATTGTTAGTCTTTGATTTTTTCACTAAAGGCAAAAGACTGAACTCTTGGAATATATGTATTTTATCCCCATCAGAGATCCAATACTTAAGGACGAGCATAAATGATCATATCGTCCTAATTATTCTCACTAACTTAAGTACCATTTTCTTCAATAGTCCTTGAACTAATCACAGATGTTGAAATTTAACCGTCGTTTAACACAAAACTTAGATTTTAACCGTTTAACGTATAATACTAAAGTAGTAACTCTACCCATTTTTCAGGGTGACGATTCCTGACACGAATTCATGTTCTCTACTCCGCCCATTCTCAAGTTCCCAACTCATCGAGATATTTGACCAACCAAATTGACTCACCCATTGATGAATCAAAAAATCATTAAAATTATGAAATGATATACATAATTCCGTCAAGTGATTTAGATGAAATACACATGATCAAGTGGAATTTAATTCTCCGCATGATTATACTATAGAATTAAACTCGACATGTGGTCCATTCAATACACTCCTAGTATACTAATGTCATCATTAACTATTTCTGTGATAAGTCTTTGGGTGATAGTACGTAGACATCGATTGTGTCATGCGTCTGGTTTACAGTTTTCGGGACACAGTGTGTAGGCCATGTCCGAGACACGTCCTGGCTGTGGCAGGGATGCAACCTGATTTTCAGGAATTTCTAGGTAGTTTGTGGGCACCGTGTGCAGGCCACATCCGGGACGCGTCCTGGCCGCGGTAGGGACACAACCTTATTTTTAGACATTTCTAGGTAGTTTGTGGGCACGATATGCAGGTAATGTTCGGGATGCTTCCTGGCCACGTTAGGCTCCATCCCTGTCTTGGCTTGGACGTGTCCTGGACATGGCTTGCACACCATGACCCGAAAACTACCTTGAAATGCCTGAAAATCAGGCTACGTCTCGGACATGGCCTGAACACAGTGCCTAGAAATTGTCAAAAAATGCCTAAAAATCAAGCTGCGCCCCTTCGTGGCCATGACTTGACCTGAATATGGCATGTACACCGTGAAACAGAAATTGCCCAGAATGCTTGGGAACGTGCTTGCACCCCTGACATGGCCTACACACCATGCTTCTTTTGTTTGGTTGATAATCTGCTAGCATCGCTAATGTGGCCGGGAAGCGTCCCGAACATTACCCACATACCATACCCACAACTGCCTAGAAATGCCTGAAAATAAGGTTGTGTCCCTACCGCAGTCAGGACGCGTCCCTGACGTAGCCTGCACACGATGCCCACAAACTGCCTAAAAATTCCTGAAACACAAGTTGCGTCCCTGCCGCAGCCGGGACGTGTCCCGAACATGGCTTGCACATTGTGTCCCAGAAACTACAAACCAGACGCATGACACGATCGATGTCTGTGTAATATCACCCAAAGATTTATCCTCGGGAATACCCTTGAGTATTATTCACTAGTTTTTTAGACACATTTCGTTTAATGTCATTTGAGCTTCATTTGAGACATTTGTAATTTTTTTCACTTACAGGAGGTCAGGTTTATGTCGCCCTTCTTTATGTGTATTCTCATTTCCTATATTATAAAATAAGCCACACTGGTGGTATTTGCCAAAAAAAAAAAAAAAAAACCCCCAAACCCTAAACCCATAACCCTAAAGACTAGATAGAAAAATTCACAGAATTCTCAAAAAATATTTGTATTCCATGGCTTGTCTTTATAAAATGTCTCAAATGCAAGGCCTTTTATAGGTACAAAGGATCCCAAATACATTATATGAACTTAATAGACTAATTAATGACTTTTCCTACGTACTATGAATAATATGATACAAAGAAACATTTGGATACATGATTTAAATAAATGCATGAATATTAAATAATCTAATTCATGTATCAAATTTAATTTTTTTCATTATTCAAGAATTATGCTTAATTTCCAACATTCAGAAACCGAGAACTAAGCATGGGCTAATTCGGTTTCCTCTTTGAATTTTCAATTTTGAGTTTAAAATAGAAAATGATTTTGGTTTTTCATTCTGAAATACTATTTCTTAAAATAGAAGATTACATTTGATTTAAAATTATGAAAATTTATTTCATGGATTTTTTTTTATTCAGTAAAATATATTCGCATTCTATTTTTTAAATGTTGTATAAAATATAACATTCAAATTAACTGAAAATGATATTATATTTCCAGATCAAGAAGAAGCGTTGATTCACTAGCCACTCGATAAGAAATGAGGACACATTTCCTGCTGGGATTTCAATTATTGTCATTGATTTTCAACACAGTAAGTATCTATTTTCCATTTTATGTTTCAGTTAAAAAAAAATTATTGTTTGGCTAGACTTTATTTTTGTAAGCAAAAGAAGTTAGTTTTAAGTAATTTTTTAGCTAAATATTTAAAACAAAAAAACTATAAATAGTCATGGCAATGCTAATTCGTTTCTTGAATTTGTTGAGGGTTCATTGTATGTCTTAGCGATGATGTTGTTAATTATTATGACTTTTTTGGTATCATCCAATAATATATCAATAATCTCTTATATTTTTTATGTTCAGGTTTCTCAGCAGCCAAATCAAAACGGTATGTAACACTCTTCTACTAGAAAAGTATTTTTGTTAACAGTAGCTTTGAAAGTAAGTGTTCTCTTACAAATTGCTAATTATAACAAAAATTCTTATCATTGCTTTAAGACATAATTGCTAGATGTCTTGCACACAATTATTCAAAACCACAGCTATGCACTATCCATATATTCCTTGATCATAATATAAAGTGATTTCCTTTCCTTCAATACTTCCCCAAAGTTGGAATGTGAAAGTCAAGAACTTAAAATTTTCTAAGCTGTTAGTGAAAAACAACTTATTCTAGTGATTTAGTAAATAACAACCTATTTAGATTATCTCAATTTTCCCACTTTAATTTTTTTATTGTACTGTGTGGTAATCCAATTCAATGCATTTTGTTCATTCGTGGTACATTGGGTTAACAGCAACATGCAGACTCTAGCACTAATACTTCAAGTATAGACATTCATATGATGAAGTCCACAATTTCGATCTCTCTCCTTTGTATAAATCACACCATGATAGAGAAACTACAATTTCACTAGAAAAATCAGGTCTATTTTTCTTCATCAGTGGAGCTGAAGAACATTGCCAGAAGGGTCAAACGCTAGAGGTTATGGTTCTATCCGATAAACATGGCTCCAGCCACATATCTACAGTGCAGGCACCTTCTCCTCATCATCACTGTCACAACTACCATGCACCGGTGCCAGCCCCGACTAACGGTGGTACTGGCCTAAAGGCGGGGGTGGGGTTTATTTGTGGCACTACGGCGGTGGGAAGTTTGGTTTCGTTGTGAAGACTTTTTTATTATTCATGGGTTGTAACGTTAAGCTACATTTTATTTTTATTATTCTTTGTCACGTATATATTTTCTACTTTTAATTCAAAATTAATTGAAGAAAAACCCTAAACCCTAAAGCCCATGACCCAGAATCTGTCTAGAAATGCCTGAAAATTAATCTGCGTATCTGCCGTGGCCATGACGCGTCCCGAACTTGGCCTGCACACCAAGTCCTAGAAATTGCCTAGAAATACCTGAAAATTAGGCTGCGTCTCTTTAGTGGCCAGAAAGTGTCCCGAACTTGGCCAACACACCGTGTCCACAAACTGCCTAGAAATGCCTGAAAATCAGGCTGCGTCGTACCTGGCCAAGAGGCGTCCTGGACATGGCCTGTACACCGTCCCCAAAAACTACCTAGAATTACCTAAAAATCAAGCTCTGTCCCTACCATGGCCCTAACACGTCCTTGACATGACCTGCACGCCGTGACCCAGAAACTAACGATAAATGCCTGAAAATTAGGCTGCGTCTAGGACAAGGCTTGCAACCGTGCCCAAAAACTTCTAAAAATGCTTGAAAATCGGGCTGTGACCCCCCGTGGCCCCGATGCATTCCGAACATGGCCTGCACACCATATCCCAGAAACTGCCTAGAAATGCTTGAAAACTAGGCTGCATCCCTGCCACATCCTGGACATGGCCAACACACCATGTCCCAGAAACTACCCACAAATGCCTGGAAATCAGGCTGCATCCTTGCAGTAGCCCTGATGCGTCCCGAACATTGCCTGCACACCGTGTCCAAGAAAATGCGTAGAAATACGTGAAAATTAGGATGTGTCCCTGTAGCATCCTGGACATGGCCTGCATATTGTGACCCAGAAACTATTTAGAAATGAATGAAAATCAGGCTATGTCCCTGCCGCAACAGGATGCGTCCCGGACATGGCCTGCACATAGTGCCCCAAAACTGCCCATAAATGCCTGAAAATCAAGCGGTGTCCCTGCCGTATCCTGGACATTGCTTGCACAAAGTGTCCCAAAAACTGTCTAGACATGCCTAGAAATCAGGGTGCATTTCTGTCGCAATCAGGAGGCTTCCCGGACATGGCATGTACACCGTGCCCAAAAACTGCCCTGAAATACTTGAAAATCAGGCTCCATCACTATCGTAGCTCGAACGCGTCCTGGAAATGGCCTGCACACCGTGACCTAGAAACTACCTTGAAATGCCTAAAAATCAGGCTATATCCCGGACATGGCCTGAACACAGTGCCTAGAAACTGTCGAAAAATGCCTGAAAATGAGGCTGCGTCCCTGTCGTGGCTACGACTTTTCCTGAATATGGCATGTACATCGTGTCCTAGAAACTGCCCAGAATGCTTGGGAACGTGCTTACACCCCTAACATGGCCTGCACACCGTACTTCTTTCGTTTGGTTGATAATCTGCTTGAGTCCCTAACGTGGCTTGAAGCGTCCCGAACATTGCCTGCATACCGTGCCCACAAACTGTCTAGAAATGCCTAAAAATAAGGTTGTGTCCCTACCGCGGCCAGGACGTGTCCCTGACGTGGCCTGCACACGATGCCCACAAACTGCCTAGAAATTCCTAAAAATTAGGTTGCGTCCCTGCCGCAGCCAAGACATATCCCAAACATGGCTTGCATACTGTGTCCCAAAAACTACAAACCAAACGCATGACAGGATCGATGTCTATGTACTATCACCCAAAGATTTATCCTCGGGAATACCCTTGAGTATTATTCACTAGTTTTTTAGACACATTTCGTTTAATGTCATTTGCGCTTCATTTGAGACATTTGTAATTTTTTTCACTTACAGGAGGTCAGGTTTATATCGCCCTCCTTTATGTGTATTCTCATTTCCTATATTATAAAATAAGCCCCACTAGTGGTATTTGCCAAAAAAAAAAAACAAAAAAACCCCCAAACCCTAAACCCATAACCCTAAAGACTAGATAGAAAAATTCACAGAATTCTCAAAAAATATTTGTATTCCATGGCTTGGCTTTATAAAATGTCTCAAATGCAAGGCCTTTTATAGGTACAAAGGATCCCAAATACATTGTATGAACTTAATAGACTAATTAATGACTTTTCCTACATACTATGAATAATATGAGACAAAGAATCATTTGGATACATGATTTAAATAAATGCATCAATATTAAATAAACTAATTCATGTATCAAATTTAAATTTTTTCATTATTCATGAATCATGTATAATTTCCAACATTCAGAAAATGAGAACTTAGCATGGGCTAATTCGGTTTCCTCTTTGAATTTTCAATTTTAAGTTTAAAATAGAAAACGATTTTGGTTTTTCATTCTGAAATACTATTTCTTAAAATAAAAGATTACACTTGATTTAAAATTTTGAAAATTTATTTCACGGATTTTTTATTCAGTAAAATATATTCGCATTCTATTTTTTAAATG
>NW_019264618.1:7663-38627 GCF_002742605.1 Olea europaea var. sylvestris
TTGAATTTGTTGAGGGTTCATTGTATGTCTTAGAGATGACGTTGTTAATTATTATGACTTTTTTGCTATCATCCAATAATATATTAATAATCTCTTATATTTTTATGTTCATGTTTCTCAGTAGCCGAGTCAAAACGGTATGTAACACTCTTCTACTAGAAAAGTATTTTTGTTAACAGTAGCTTCGATTGTAAGTGTTCTCTCACAAATTGCCAATTATAACAAGAATTCTTATAATTGCTTTAAGGCATAATTGCTAGATGTCTTGCACACAATTATTCAAAGCCACAGCTATGCACTATGCATATATTCCTTGATCATAATATAAAGTGATTTCCTTTCCTTCAATAATTCCCTAAAGCTAGAGTGCGAATGTCAAGAACTTAAAATTTTCTAAGTTGTTAGTGAAAAACAACTTATTCCAGTGATTTAGTAAATAACCACCTATTTGTTGTCCCATTTCATTGTAGATTATCTCAATTTCCCCACTTTAATTTTTTTTCTTGTACTGTGTGGTAATCAGCAACATGCAGACTCTAGCACTAATACTTCAAGTATAGACATTCATATGATGAAGTCCTCAATTTTGATCCCTCTCCTTTGTATAAATCCTTTAGCAATAAGTCAAGCCTCACAAACTTGTAAGGTGCTATAAGAATGGTATTTAATTTTGAAGACCCATTGTCTGCGCACCATGTCCATGACGCATCCTGGACATGGCCTTAACACCGTGTCCCAGAAACTGCCTACAAATGCCTGGAAATCGGGCTGCATCCATGCCGTAGCCCCGACGCATCCCGAACATTGCCTATATATTGTATCTAAGATATTATGTAGAAATACGTGAAAATCATGATGTGTCCCTGCAGCATTTTGGACATGGCCTGTACACCGTGTCCCAGAAATTGCCCAGAAATGCCTGAAAACCAAGTTGCATCCCCGCCACGTCCTAGACGTGTACCGGGCATTTCCTACACACCGTGTTCCAGAAACTGCCTAGAAATACTTGAAAGTTAGGATACATCCCTGTCGTATTCTGGACAAGGCCTGAACACGATGTCCCATAAACTGCCTAAAATTGCTTAAAAATCAAGCTTCGTCCCTGCCGGGGCCATGATGCGTCCCGGACATGGATTGCACATCGAGTCCCAAAATTTGCTAAAAAAATGCATGAAAATCAGGCTGCGTCTTTGTCGCGGCCAAGACGCGTCCCGGACATGGCCGACACACCGTGCCCACAAACTGCCTACAAATGCCTGAAAATCAGGCTACGTCCCTATTGCGACTAGGAGGCGTCCCGGACGTGGCCTGCACACCATGGCCAAAAACTTGCCAAAAATGCTTGAAAATCAAGCTGCGTCCCTGCCATGGCCCGGACGCATCCCGGTCATGGCCTGCACATCGTGTCCCAGAAACTACCTAGAAATGCCTTAAAATCAGGCTGCGTCCCTGACGCGTCCTTGACATAGCCTGCACACTGTGTCCAAGAAACTGCCTAGAAATGCCTGGAAAGGAGGTTGTATCCCTGTTGCGGCCCTGACGTGTCCCGAACATTGCTTGCACACCTTGTTAAAATGGCTTCACTCAAAATTATTTTTTTATTTTCAACCGTCGTGTTTTTGTTGTGTGTTCGTTCTGAAGCAAGAGAGTTTGTAATAGATGGTGAAAATAATTTATGGGCAGTTCCATCTTTTGTTGACGAGTTCAACAAATGGGTTGAGAAAACTCGTTTTTAGATTGGGGATTCTTTAGTTCTGAAGTATGATTCCAAGACTGATTCAGTGCTGGAAGTGACCGAGGAAGACAACAAAATCTGCAGCAACGGCTATCCAATAAAATCACACCATGATGGAGAAACTACAATTTCATTAGAAAAATTAAGTCTATTTTTCTTCATCAGTGGAGTTGAAGAACATTGCCAGAAGGGTTGAAGAACATTGCCAAAAGGGTCAAAAGCTAGAGGTTATGGTTTTGTCCGATAAACATGGCTCCAGTGACTAATCTACAGCGCAGCCACCTTCTCATCATCATCACCGTCGCCACTACCATGCACCTGCGCTAGCCCCGACTAACAGTGGTATTGGTCTAAAAGCGGGGGTGGGGTTTATTTGTGGTACTGCGACAGTGGGAAGTTTGGTTTCGTTGTGCAGACTAATTTTATTATTCATGGGTTGTAACGTAAAGCTACATTTTATTTTTATTATTCTTTGTCATGTATATATTTCCTAAATTTAATTCAAAATTAATTGAAGAAAAACCCCTAACCACTAAACCCTATGACCCAGAATCTGCCTAGAAATGCCTAAAAATTAGAATGCGTTCCTGCCGTGGCAATGACGCGTCCTGGACTTGGCTTGCACACCAAGTCCCAGAAATTGCCTAGAAATGCCTGAAAATTAGGCTGTATCTCTGTCGCGGCCAGGATGCGTCCCGAATTTGGCCAACACACCGTGTCCACAAACTACCTAAAAATGCCTGAAAATCAGGCTGCGTCCCTACCTGGCCAGGAGGCGTCCCAGACATGGCCTGTACACCGTCCCCAGAAACTACCCAAAATTACCTGAAAATCAAGCTCCGTCCCTGCCATGGCCCTAACGCGTCCTTGACATAACCTGCACACCGTAACCCAGAAACTAAAGAGAATTGCCTGAAAATCAAGCTGCGTCTAGGACATGGCTTGCACACCATGCCCAAAAAATTCTCAAAAATGCTTTAAAATTGGGCTGCTACCCCGCCGTGGCCCGGATGCATCCCAGACGTGGCCTACACACCGTATCCCAAAAACTGCCTAGAAATGCTAGAAAATCAGGCTGCGTCCCTACCACATCCTAGACATGGCCTACACACCGTGTCCTAGAAACTACCCACAAATGCCTGAAAATTAGGCTGCATCCCTGCAGTAGCCCCGACGCGTCCCGAACATTGCCTGCACACCGTGTCCAAGAAAATGTGTAGAAATACATGAAAATTAGGATGTGTCCCTATAGCATCTTGGACATGGCTTGCACACCGTGCCCCCGAAATTGCCTAGAAATGCCTGGAAACCAGGCTGCATCCCTATCGCGGCCCAGATGAGGCCCGAACATGGACTACATACCGAGTCCCAAAAATTGCTTACAAATGCTTGAAAATCAGGCTGCATCCCTACCGCAGCTAGGACGCGTCCTGGACGTGGCTTGCACACCGTACCCAAAAACTTCCCAGAAATGCCTGAAAATCAGTTTACATCCCTGTCGTGACCCGGACGCATCCCGATCGTGGCCTGCACACCATGTCCTAAAAACTGCCTAGAAATACCTAAAAATATGGTTGTGTCCCTAACTCATCCTAGACATGACCTACACATCGTATCCCAAAAATTGCCTAGAAATGCTTGGAAATCAGGTTGCATCCCTACCGCAGCCCAGACGACGTCCCGGACATTGCCTGCACACTGTGTTAAAATTGCTTCACTCAAAAATATTTTCTCATTTTCGGCCGTATTGTTTTTCCTATGTGTTCTTTCTAAAGCAAGAGAGTTCGTAGTGGGCTATGAAAATAATTTATGGGCAGTTCCGTCTTCTGTTGACGAGTTCAACAAATGGGCTAAGAAAACTCATTTTCAGATTGGGGATTCTATAGTTCTGAATTATAATTCCAAGACTCATTCAGTGCTGGAAGTAAACGAGGAAGACTACAAAATCTACAACAACGCCAATCCAATAAAATCACACAATGATAGAGAAACTACAATTTCACTTGAAAAATCATGTCTATTTTTCTTCATCAGTGGAGCTGAAGAACATTACCAGAAGGGTCAAAGGCTAGAGGTTATGGTTCTGTTTGAAAAAAATGGCTCCAGCCACTAATCTATAGTGCAAGTACCTTCTTCTCATCATCATCGTCACCACTACCATGCATCGACGCCAACCCCAACTAACGGTAGTACTCGTTTGAAGGCGACGGTGGGGTTTATTTGTGGCACTACGATGGTGGAAAGTTTGGTTTTGTTGTGTAGAATAGTTTTATTACTCATGGGTTGTAACTTTGAGCTACATTTTATTTTTATTATTCTTTATCACGTATATATTATATGTTTTTCATTCAAAATTAATTAAAAAACCCTAAACCCCAAACCCTATGACCCAGAAACTGTCTAGAATTGCCTGAAGATCAGGCTGCATCCTTGCCGTGGCCATGATGAGTCTAAAAAATTGCCTAGAAATGCCTGAAAATCAGGCGGCGTCCCTACCTAGCCAGGAGGCGTCCCGGACATGGCCGGTACATCGTGCCCAAAAACTGTTAGAAATTGCCTAAAGATCTGGCTCCGTCCCTGCCTTGGCCAGGACGCATCCCGGACATGGCCTGCACATCGTGACCTAGAAACTGACAAGAAATGCCTGAAAATAGGCTACATCTAGGACATGGTCTGCACACCGTACCCAAAATCTCCCCAAAAAATGCTTGAAAATCAGGTTGTATCCCTTTCGGGCCAGGATGCGTCCCGGACATGGCCTGTTCACCGTGCTCAGAAATTGCTAAAAATTACCTGAAAATTAGGCTCTGTCCCTGCCATGGCTCGGACGCGTCTTGGATATGACCTGCACACCATGACGCAAAAACTAACGAGAAATGCTTGAAAATCAGGCTACGTCTAGGACATGACCTGCACACCGTGCCCAAAAACTTTTCAGAAATGCCTTAAAATCAGGCCCCATCCTTGCCCGGGCAGGAGGCATCCCGGACATGGCCTGTATACTGTACCCAAAAACTGCCCAGAATTACCTAAAAATAAGGCTCCGTCCCTATCGTGGCCCGAACGCATCTCGGACATAACCCGCACATCGTGACCAAGAAATCGACAAGAAATACTTGAAAATCAGGCTGCATCTAGGACATGTCCTGTACACTATGCCAAAAACTTCCCAGAAATGCCTGAAAATCAAGCTGCGTCCCTGGTGCGGCTCGGACACGTCCCGAACATGGCCTGCACAGTGTCCCGAAAATTGCTTAGAAATGCCTGAAAATTAGGCTACGTCCCTATCGCTTCCTGGACATGGCCTGGACACCGTGTCCTAAAAACTGCCTAGAAATGCCTGAAAATCTAGCTGCATCCCTGCAGCAACCCTGACGCATCCTAGACATTGCCTGCACATCGTGTCCAAGAAATTGAATAGAAAAACGTGAAAATCAAATGTGTCCCTACAACATCCTAGACATGGCTAGCGCATCGTGTCCCAAAAACTGCCTAGAAATGCCTGGAAACAAGGCCCTATCCTTGCCACGGTCTAGACTCGACCCAGACTTTGCCTACACACCGTGTCCTAGAATTGTCAAAAATTGCTTGAAAACCAGGCTCCGTCCCTGTCGTGGTCATGACGAGTCCCGGACATGACCTGCACACCGAGTCCTAGAAATTGTCAAGAAATGCTAGAAAACCAGACTGTGTCTAGGACATGGCCTGCACACCGTGCCCAAAAACTTCCCAGAAATGCCAGAAAATTAGGTCGCATCCCTGCTGTGGCTCGGAAGCGTCCTGAACATAGCCTGTACATCGTGTCCCAGAAACTGCCCAAAAATGCTTGAAAATTAGGTTGCGTCCCTGTCGTATCCTCGACATGGCATGCACACCGTGTCCCAGAAACTGCCTAGAAATGTTTGAAAATTAGGTTGCATCCCTGCAGCAGCCCTGTGCGTCCCAAACACATCCTGCACATCGTGTCTAAGAAATTGTCTAGAAATACGTGAAAATTAGGATGTATCTCTGTAGCATCCTAGACATGGCCTGCACATCGTGTCCCAAAAATTGCATAGAAATGCCTGGAAACCAGGCTACATCCCTGCCGCCCTATCGCGTCCTAGACATTGCTTGCACATCGTGTTCCAGAAATTACCAAAAATTACCTGAAAGTCAGGATATGTCCCTGTTGCATCCTGGAGATGGCTTGCACACCGTGTCCCAGAAACTGCAAAAAAAGGCCTGAAAATCAGTCTCCATCCCTGTTGTGCCCATGACGCGTCTCCGACATGGCCTGCACATAAAGTCCCAAAAATTGTCAAGAATTGCCAAAAAATTAGGCTGCGTCCCTACCGCGGCCAGAACGCATCCCAAACATGGCCTGCACATCATGTCCCAAAAATTGCCTAGAAATGCCTGAAAATCAGGCTGCATCCCTGCAGTTGTCCCGACGCATCCTGAACATTGCCTGCACAATGTGTCTAAGAAATTGACTAGAAAAATGTGAAAATCAGATGTGTCCCTGTAGCATCCTAGACATGGCCAGCACATCGTGTCCTAAAAACTGCCTAGAAATGTTTGGAAACTAGGCCCTATCCCTGCCGCGGCCTAGACGCAACCTGAACATTTCTGTACATCGTATTCGAAAAATTGCATAAAAATAACTGAAAGTCAGGATACGTGCCTGTCGCAACCTAGAGATGGCCTGCACACCGTATTCCAGAATTGCCAAAAATTACCTAAAAATCAAGCTCCGTCCCTGTCGTGGTCATGACGCGTCTCAGACATGACTTGCACATCGAGTCCTAGAAATTGTCAAGAAATACCAGAAAATCAGGCTGCGTCTAGGACATGGCCTACACACCATGCCCAAAAACTTCCCAGAAATGCCAAAAAATTAAGCCGCGTCCCGAACATGGCTTGCACATCGTGTCCTAGAAACTGCCCAGAAATGTTTGAAAATCAAGTTGCGTCCCTATCGCATCCTGGACATGGTATGCACACCGTGTCCCAAAAACTACCTAGAAATGTCTGAAAATCCGGCTGCATCCCTGATGCATCCCGGACATTGCCTGTACATCGTGTCCAAGAAATTGACTAGAAATATGTGAAAATCAGGATGTATCCCTGTAGCATCCTAGACATGGCCTGTACATCATGTCACGAAAATTGCCTAGAAATGCCTAAAAACCAGGCCGCATCCTTGCTGCGGCCCTGACGCGTCCCGAACATTGCTTGCACATCGTGTTCCAGAAACTGCTAAAAAATACCTGAAAGTCAGGATACGTCCCTATTGCATCCTAGAGATGGCCTACACAACGTGTCCCAGAAACTGCAAAAATATGCCTGAAAATCAGTCTCCGTCCCTGTTGTGGACATGACGCGTCCCGGACATGACCTGCACATCAAGTCCCAGAAATTGTCAAGAAATGCCAGAAAATCAGGCTGCGTACCTGCGCGGCCAAGACGTGTCCCGGACATGGCCTGCACGCTGTACCCACAAATTGCCTACAAATGCCTGAAAATTAGGCTGTGCCCCCTACTACGACAAAGAGGCGTCCCAGACATGGCCTGCACACGGTGCCCAAAAACTTCCCAAAAATGCCTAAAAATTAGACTGCGTCCCTACCATAGCTCGGACTCGTCTTAATCATGGCTTGCACAGCGTGTCGCAAAAACTGCCTAGAAATGCCTGGAAATCAGGTTGCATCCTTGGACAATACCTGCACACCGTGCCCTAGAAAACTGCATAGAAATACATGAAAATAAGGATACGTCCCTGCCGCATCCTGGCCATGGCTTGCATACTGTGACCCAGAAACTGTCTAGAAATGATTGAAAATCAAGCTACGTGCCTGTCGCGATAGGACGTGTTCGAGACATGGCCTGCACACAATGCCCAAAAACTGCCCATAAATGCCTGAAAATCACGTAGCGTCCCCACCATGGCCATGTCACTTCCTGGACATGGGCTGCACACCGAGTCCTAGAAATTACCTAGAAATGCCTAAAAATCAGGTTGCATCCCTACTGCGGCCAAGACGCATCCCGGACATGGCATGCACACTGTGCCCAAAAATTGCCATGAAATACCTGAAAATCAGGCTATGTGCCTACCGTGGCCAGGACGCATCCCTAACTTGGCCTACACATCATGCCCAAAAGTGCCTGAAAATCAGGCTACGTCCATGCCGTGTTCTGGACATGGCCCGTACAACGTGTCCCAGAAACTGCCTAGAAATGCCTGAAAATTAGGTTGGGTGCCTGCCGCAACCTGGACATGGCCTGCACACCGTGTCTCATGAACTGCCTAGAAAGCCTGGAAATCAGGTTACATCCCTACCGCAACCCAGATGCATCCCGAACAGGGCCTACACACCATTTCCCAGAAATTGCCTAGAAATACATGAAAATCAGGCGGCGTCCCGGTATCCTGGACATTGCCTGCACAATGTGTCCTAAAAACTGTCTAGACATGCTTAGAAATTAGGTTGCGTTCTTGCTGCGATCAGGACACGTCCCGAGCATGGCCTGTACACTGTGCCCAAAAACTGCCCTAAAATGCCTGAAAATTAGGCTCCTCCCTGCCATGCCTCGGACACGTCTTGGACATGGCCTGCACACCGTAACCCAGAAACTACCTTGAAATGCCTGAAAATCAGGTTGCGTCCCGGACATGGCCTGCCCACAGTACCCAGAAACTATTGAACAATGCCTGAAAATCAGGCTGCTTCCCTATCGTGACCATGACTTATCCAGAATATGGCCTGTACACCGTGTCCCAGAAACTGCCCAGAATACTTGGGAATGTGCATGCACCCCTGACATGGCCTGCACACCATGCTTCTTTTATTTGGTTGAAAATCTGCTTTCGTCCCTAACGTGGCCGAGAAGCATCCTGAACATTGCCTGCATACCATGCCCACAAACTGCCTAGAAATGCTTGAAAATAAGGCTACATCCCTATCACGATCAGGACGCGTTCCGAACATGGCATGCACACCATGCCCACAAACTGCCTAGAAATGCCTAAAAATCAGGTTGTGTCCCTGCCGTAGCTAGGACGGGTCCTGGACATGGCCTGCACATTGTGTCCCAGAAACTGCCTAGGAATACTTGAAAATAAGCCTACGTCCTGGACATGTCCTGCACACCGTGTACCAGAAACCCTAAACCCCAAACCGTAAGCCCTAAGCCCTAAACCCTGAAACCTGGACCCTGGACCGTGAACTCTGAACCTTGGACGTTAAACCCTGAATCCTAAACCTGGGTCCCAGAACCCTGGACCCTGAACTCGAAACCCGAAAACCTAATCCTTTCTACTCTATTGTCTACAAAATTACTCAAATTTTATTTAAAAATCTTTTGGTTTTTCGCTTAAAATGGCTACATTCAAAAATATTTTCTTATTTTCGATCATCGTGTTTTTGCTGTGTGGTCTTTTTGAAGCAAGAGAGTTCGTAGTAGGTGGTGAAAATAATTTATGGGCAGTTCCATCTTCTGTTGACGAGTTCAACAAATGGGCTGAGAAAACTCGTTTTCAGATTGGAGATTCTTTAGTTCTGAAGTATGATTTCAAGATTGATTCAGTGCTGGAAGTGACCGAGAAAGACTATAAAATTTGCAACAACACCAATCCAATAAATTAACACCATGATGGAGAAACTACAATTTCACTAGAAAAATTAGGTCCATTTTTCTTCATCAGTTGAGCTAAAGAACATTGTCAGAAGGGTCAAAAGCTAGATGTTATGGTTCTGTCCGATAAACATCGATCCGGCTACCAATCTACAGCACGGACACCTTATCTTCATCATCACCATCACCACTACTATGCACCTGCGCCAGCCTTAACTAACGACGACACTGATTTGAAGGCAGCGGAGGGGTTTATTTGTCGCACTGCGATGGTGGGAAGTTTGGTTTTATTGTGTAGACTAGTTTTATTATTCATGGGTTGTACTGTTGAGCTACATTTTATTTTCATTATTCTTTATCACATATATATTTCCTGGTTTTAATTCTAAATTCATTAAAAAAACCCAAAACCCTATGACATAGAAATTGCCTAGAAATCAGGCTGCGTCCGTACCGTGTCATGACATGTCCCAAACTTGGCCTGAACACCGAATCCCAAAAATTGCATAGAAATGCCAAAAAATTAGGATGCATCTCTGTCGCGGCCAGGATGTGTCCTGGACTTAGCTTGCACACCATGCCCACAAACTGCCCAGATATGCCTAAAAATCAGGCTACGTCCCTACCTAGCCAGGACGCATCCCGGACATGGCCTGTACACCATGCCCAAAAACTGCCTGAAATTACTTGAAAATCATGCTCTGTCCCTGCCGTGGCACGGACGTGTCCCGAACATGACCTGACCAAAAAATTGACGAGAAATATCAAAAAATCAGGCTGCTTCTAGGACATGACCTACACACCATGCCCAAAAACTTCCCAGAAACGCTTGAAAATCAGGTTGCGTCCCTGCCGTGGTCTGGATGCGTCCCGAACATGGCCTACACACCGTGTCCCAGAAACTGCCTAGAAATGCCTGGAAATCAGGCTACGTCCCTGTCGTGTCCCGGACATGGCCTGTACACCGTGTCCCAAAAACTGCCTAGAAATGCCTGAAAATCAGGTTGCGTCCCTATCGCATCCTGGACATGGCCTGCACACCGCTTCCCAGAAACTACCTAGAAATGCATGAAATAAATGAAAATCAGGCTGCGTCCCTATCATATCCTGGATATTTCCTGTACACAGTATCCCAAAAACTGCCTAGAGATGTTTGGAAATCAAGTTGCATTCTTGCCGTGATCAGGATGCATCCCGATCATGGCTGCACACCATGCCCAAAAACTGTTCTTAAATGCCTAAAAATTAGGCTTCATCCCTGTCGTGGCTCGGACGCATCCTAGACATGGCCTACACACCGTAACCTAAAATCTACCTAGAAATGCCTGAATATCAGGCTCCGTCCCTATCGCGGCCAAGATACATCCTAGACATGGCCTGCACACAGTGCCTAGAAACTGTCAAAAAATGCCTAAAAATCAGGCTGCGTACCTGTCGTGGCCTTGACTTGTCCCGAACATGGCCTGCACACCATGTCCCAGAAACTACCCAGAATGCTTGGGAACGTGCCTGTGCCCTTGACATGGCCTGTACACCGTGCTTTCTTCATTTGGTTGAAAATCTGCTTGCACCCCTAACATGGTCGGGAAGCGTCCCGAACATTGCCTACACACTGTGCCCACAAATTTTCTAGAAATGCCTGGAAATCAGGTTGCATCTCTGCCATGGCTAGGACACATCCCGGACATGGCCTGCACACCGTGCCCAAAGGGGTCTAAAAATCATCCTGCATCCCTATCGTGTCCTGGACATGGCCTGTACATCGTGTCCCAGAAACTGCTCAGAAATGCCTAAATATCATGTTGTGTCCCTGCCACGTTCGAGACATGGCCTGCACACCGTGTCCCAGAAACTGCCGAAAAATGCCTGGAAATCAAGTTACATCCCTGACGCAGTCCAGACGCGTCCCGAACATGGCCCACACATCCCTTCCTAGAAACTGCCTAGAAATTTATGAAAATTAGGATGTGTCCCTACCGTATCCTGGACATTGCCTTCACACCGTGTCCCAGAAACTGCCTAGAAATGTCTGAAAATTAGGTTGGGTTCCTTTTGCATTCAGGACGCATCCCGGACATGGCCTGCACATCGTGCCCAAAAATCACCCTGAAATGCCTAAAAATCAGGCTCCATCCCTGCCGTGGCTCAAATATGTCCTGGACTTGGCGTGTACACCGTGACCTAGAAATAGTCTAGAAATGCCTAAAAATTGGGTTGCGTCCTTGCTGCGGCCAGGTTACGACCCTAACATGGCCTATACATAGTGTTCAGAAACTGTAAAAAAAAGCCTGAAAATCAAGCTGCATCCTTGCCATGACCATGACTTATCCCAAATGTGGCCTGCACACCATGTCCTAGAAACTGCCCAAAATGCTTGGGAACGTGCCTACGTCCCTAACATGTCCTGCACACCGTGCTTCCTTTGTTTGGTTGAAAATCTGCTTGCATCCCTAACGTGGTTGAAAAGCATCCCAAACATTGCCTGCACACCGTGCCCACAAACTGCCTAGATACACTTGAAAATCCTGGACATGGCCTGCACACTGTGCCCACAAACTGCCTAGAAATGCCTGAAAATCAGGTTGCATCCCTGCTGTAGCCAGGATGTGCAGGAACATTGCCTATACATCGTGTCCTAAAAATTGCCTAGAAATGTTATGTGATCAAGGAAGCATAAGTACCAAAGTCAAGTCCAGAGTCGAGCCCGAGGAAAGATCCGTTGATAGTCGAGGGACTGATGGCGCGATCGAGGGCCAAGCACGTGAAAAAGGTGATGGGATTGGTCGTCAAAGCAACAGTTGATGAAACAATGTTCGGGATGCAAAATGAAGCAAGTTTCGTGTTGGGTACAAAGGTCGAAGAGTATTGGATCAACATGTTTAAAGCTGAAGAAAACGGAGCTAGAGTATTAAACCATGATGTCGCACAGGTCTAAAGTCCTGTGGCCGCATACGCCCAGTAGAAGTCCCAAAGTCATAGACCAATTACACTATGCGACCACATGCTCTGAAGCTATGCGGTCGTATAGGCCAAGTCCGAGGTGAATTTTTCCAAATTTTGCGTCTTTTTCCTTATTTTAATAGAATTTCATTATTAGTAGTTTTTTACCATAATTAGGCTATTGTGAACGAATTTTGCATTATTCTTAGATATATTTCCTAGTTTACTTAGGATATCTAGGATAGTATAAATACTTTATTCCTTATTGTAACACATTACAACTCTGATATTATTGAATATTATTCGTAAGGTATTAATTACTTTCTCTCATTCTTTGTTGAACAACTTGTGAACTTATCGAGATTAATCTTGTGACATTCAAATCAACCGGGTGAGATTCATTTAAATTGTGTAATCAAGAGGTCCACATATTGTTGGCGATTCAGGTTGCTTGGTTCCAATTTATTGGGTTTAATCCAAAACCTTGTCTTTGGCTTTCTTGGGTTTGATTCTCAATTTGTTGTGGTTTTGGTAATGATCGCACTACGCGAGTTCACATCAGTTCGTCTATATCCCTTTTAAATTCTTATCGAGTCTTTGTTTCTAGTTTTTCTTCGTTCTTCATGCTCTTCTGTCCAATAAAATTCTTGAGTGCTTGATCCGAATTCTTTTTGTCTAAAACTTCAAAAGTTGTTTTTGGGTTCATTTTGAATCCAAAACAACTTTCGTTTCTTATGTTGGTGTTGTAGTTAAAGTTCAGGTCCCAAAAAAAGAAAAGAATTCGTACTGTTCATCGTACAGTAGCAGAAAAAGAAAAAAAAAAGTAAAAAAAGAAGTCGAAAAAGGTACCGTTGACATCTACTGTTCAATTTTTTTGTATTTTATTTCCAAATTAGTCCCTTGTTTTCTTAAATTGTCTTCTTAATCCAAATCAATTCAAGAACAACTTTCTTGAATTTCAAAACTTCCAAATTCGAGTCCTTCTTTGTTTTGTAATCTCACTCGCATCCGGTTTAGGTTTCATGAGACTAATTCCTTTGTTGAGTTCCAATTTGATTTTTGAAGAATGTAGTGAAAGCAACGAGCGGTAAAAGGCAGAGTGGTAAGATCATTTGAGGGTAAAAGCCAAATTGAGTGAATCTCGAGTGAACCTGGTGAGGCAGAAAAAGTTGGATTATAGGATGTTTGACATGGATGGAAGACATTCTGGCAGGGACAATGATCAACTTAACATGATGGTGGAATCGATACTGAGGATGGGAAGGATGATGGGGCACGTGAGGGATCGACAGGATGTGCGGTTAGATAGGCTTAATCCAATGCCTGCTAATCCTCGACGGGGAACCAATAATGCACGACGGAATGGAAGGCGAAAAGTTAGTATAGATGATCAGGATGACTTTGAGGTTGATATTGGATTCGATAAGGATGCACTTGTGGATGCAGAGGTTGGAAGGGTAAGGAATAGAGGCGTTAGGGAAGGTGTGAGAGGTAGGAATATTGGTGGAGATGAGTTGGATGGTAATTTGGGAAATATTAAAATGACCATTCATTCTTTCAAAGGGAGGAGTGATCCAGGGCGTACTTAGAGTGGGAAAAGAAGATTGAGTTGATATTCGACTGCCACAATTACTCGGGGGAGAAAAAGGTGAAAATTACGGCTCTTGAGTTCTCCGACTATGCAATAACTTGGTGGGATCAAGTGGTGACGACAAGGTGGAGGATTGGGCACAACCTATAAATACTTGGGAGGAGTTGAAGATGTTAATACGGAAATAGCTTGTACCTAATCACTATTACCCAGAGCTTCATCAACAATTACAAAATCTATATCAAGATACTAGGAGCATAGAGGATTACCATAAGGAGATGGAGATGCCTATGATTAGGGCGAACGTGGAAGAGGATAGGGAAGCCACTATGGCTCAATTTTTGAGGGGGTTGAATAAGGACATTGCCAATGTAGTGGAATTGTAACATTATGTGGATATTGAAGACATGCTACATGTGGCCATGAAGGTGGAAAAGTAATTGAAGCGAAAAGGGGACAGTAAGGTATCAAGGTGGATCTTCGATTTCTAATCCGTCTTAGAAGCTAAGGTGGGAAAATAATAAAGGAGATGGAGCTGATGCAAGAGCAAGACCGGAGGTACCGAGAGGAAAGGAGGAAGAAGCTAGCAAGACTACACCAAAGGTAGAATTCTAGCCATCAAGGAATCGAGACGTCAATTGTTTTCGTTGCTTGGGAGTTGGACACATTGCTTCACAATTTCCAAATAAAAGAACCACGATTTTGTGAGACAGCGAGGAAGTAGAGACCGAGAGTAAAGGTTATTATGAAGACATGCTGGAGTTGGAGGACATTGGCGAGGAAAACACCATGGAGTATGCAATTGGGGAGTTGTTGGTTACGAGGCGAGCACTTAGCACTCAAATCAAGACGGATGACTTGGAGCAACAGCGGGAAAATATATTCCACACACGATGTCACGTCAACGGGAACGTAAGTAGTGCAATAATTGATGGTGGAAGTTGTACAAACGTAGCTAGCACCAATGTAGTGGAAAAATTGGGATTAACACTATTAAAACATCCTAGACTGTATAGGTTGCAAGAGGTTAAGGTGACAAAAAGGGTGTTGATTATTTTTTCCATTGGGAATTTTCATGATAAGGTGTTATGTGATGTTGTACCTATACATGTGGGGCATATTTTGTTGGGGCAACCTTGGCAATATGATAGGAAAACAATGCATGATGGGTATAAAAATAAATATAGTTTTGTGAAAGAGGGAAAGTCATCACTCTTGCGCCATTAACACTGAGACAAGTGTATGAGGACCAAATCAAATTGAAAAATGAGGAAGAAAAGAGCGTGAGAAAGTTAGAGAAAAAGAGAGAAAATAGTGGGGTGGCCGGTAAGGAAGAAAAAAGAGTGGGGCCACATGAGAGAAAAGAAAGAGAGTCTTTTGAGAGTAGAGAAAAGCCGAAAGTGAATTTCTTTGCAAAAGGAAGTGAATTGAAAAAGGTGACAGTGGAGAGACAACCAATGATTCTTTTGGTATATAAGGAATCACTCCTCAATTTTGAGGAGTCTAACACATCCCTCCCTAGTTTAGTTACTTCTTTATTGTAGGAATTTGAGGATGTGTTTCCGAAATGCAGGAAAAGAGGCCTATAGCATACTTTAGCGAGAAACTAAGTGGGGCAGCTCTAGTTCGAGCCTTGGCCAAAGAGGTAATTTACTAGTTCGAGCTTTATTCTCTAGTTTGTTATTCACACTGACCATGAATCATTGAAACATTTGCAGGGTCAAAGTAAGTTGAACAAACGACATGCACGTTGGATAGAATTCATAGAGACTTTTTCATATGTCATTCGATATAAACAAGGCAAGGAAAACATAGTAGCCCATGCCTTATCGCAAAGGTATGTGCTTCTCACTTCTTTAAGTGCGAAATTACTTGGTTTTGAGTAAGTTAAGGACATGTATGAAAACGATCTTGATTTTTCTAGCATCTACAATTCATGTAATAAGGGGGCTATTGACAAGTTATTTAACCATGAGGGGTATTTGTTTCGAGAAAATAAATTATGTGTTTCTAATTGCTCAATGCGTGAATTGTTGGTTAGGGAGGCACATAGTGGGGGTTTAATGGGTCATTTTGGGGGTAGCAAAGACTTTAGACATGTTAAATGAACGCTTTTATTGGCCTAAAATGAAGATTGACGTAGAATGAAGTTGTAGTCGTTGCATAACTTGTAAAAAGGCTAAATCAAAGGTTTTACCCTATGGACATTATACACCTTTACTGGTACCTAGCGAACCTTGGGTTGACATTTCAATGGATTTTGTGTTAGGTTTGCCTAGGACTAAAAAGGGGCGTGATTCAATTTTTGTTGTGGTGGATAGGTTTAGTAAAATGGCACACTTTATACCACAAAACCAATGATGCCACTAACATTGCGTACTTATTTTTCAAATAAGTAGTGCGTTTGCATGGTGTTCCCAAAAGTATTGTGTTCGATAGGGATGTTAAGTTTCCTAGTCACTTTTGGCGGGTCTTGTGGAATAAGTTAGGCAAGAAATTATTGTTTTTTACAACTTGTCACCCACAAATCAATGGTCAAACTGAAGTAGTGAATAGAAAAAGTACACAACTATTGTACACTGTGGTTAATAAAAATCTAAAGAATTGGGAAGAACGATTTCCTTTCATTGAGTTTGCATATAATTAGGGCCACGCATTCTACTACGTCATTTCACTATTTGAAATCGATTATGGTTTTAATCCTTTAACACCTATGGATTTAATATCTTTGGCTGTGAATGAACGAGGTAGCTTGGACGGGAAAAAGAAAGCCGAATTGTTAAAGACACTCCATGAAATGGTAAGGGAGCAAATAGAGAGGAAGAACAATCAACGCACAACACAAGCAAATAAAGGCCAAAAATATGTCACTTTCGAACCCGGAGATTGGGTTTGAGTGCATTTCAGGAAAGAGCAATTCTCAAAGCAAAGAAAATCAAAGTTATTGCCATGAGGAGATGGACCGTTCCAAGTGATTGAGTAGATCAACAACAATGCTTATAAGATAGATCTTCCAGGTGAGTATAGTGTTCTCTACAACCTTCAATGTTTTTTACTTATCTCTTTTCGATGCAAGTGCAGATTCGAGGTCGAATCCTTTCAAAGAGGGAGGGGATGATGTGATCCAAGAAGCACAAGTACCAAAGTCAAGTCTAGAGTCGAGCTCGAGAAAAGATCAGTTGATAGTCGAGGGGTTGATGATGTGATCGAGGGCCAAGCGTGTGAAAGAGGTGATGGGATTGCTCGTCAAAGCAAAGGTTGATGAAACAATGTTCGAGATGTAAAATGGAGCAAGTCTCGTGTTAGGGACGAAGGACGAAGAGTATTGGATCAACGTGTTTAAAGCTGAAGAAAATGAAGCTGGAGCATTCAACCATGCGGCCACACAGGTCTAAAGTCCTGTGATCGCATACACCCAACAGAAGTCCCAAAGTTGAAGACCAATTGCACTATACGACTGCATGCTCTAAAGCTATGCGGCTGCATAGGTCAAGTCTGAGACGAATTTTTCCAACTTTCGCGTTTTTCCTTATTTTAATAGAATTTCATTATTAGTAGATTTTTACCATAATTAGGCTATTGCGGATGAATTTTGCATTATTCTTAGATATTTTTCCTAGTTTACTTAGATTCTCTAGAATAGTATAAATACTTTATTCCTTATTGTAAAACATTACAACTCTCATATTATTGAATATTATTCATGAGGCATTAATTGCTTTCTCTTGTTCTTCGTTGAACAACTTGTGAACTTATCAAGATTAATCTTGTGGCGTTCAAATCAACCGAGTGAGATTCATTTAAATTGCGTAATCAAAAGGTCCAAATATTTTCGGCGATTCAGGTAGCTTGGTTCCAGTCTGCTGGGTTTAATCCAAAACCTTGTCATTGGCTTTCTTGGGTTTGATTCTCAATTTGTTGTGGCTTTGGTAGTCATCGCCCTACGTGGGTTCACATCAAAATGCCTGAAAATAAGGCCGCGTCTTGGACATGTCCTGTACACCGTGTCCTAGAAACCCTAAACCCTAAACACTAAGCCCTAAACCATAAGCCCTGGACCCTGAACTGTGAACATTGGACCCTGGACCCTGAATCCCGAACCCTGGACCTCGAACCCTTAACCTAAAACCCTGAATCCTAAACCCTAAACCATTCTATTCTATTGTCTACAAAATTACTCAAATTTTATTTGAAAATCTATCGATTTTTCGCTTAAAATGGCTTCACTCAAAAATATTTTCTTATTTTCGACAGTCTAGTTTTTGCTGTGTATTCTTTTTGAAGCAAGAGAGTTCGTAGTAGGCAGTGAAAATAATTTATGGGCAGTTCCATCTTTTGTTGACGAGTTCAACAAATGGGCTGAGAAAACTCGTTTTCAAATTGGGGATTCTTTAGTTCTGAAGTATGATTCCAAGACTAATTCAGTGCTTGAAGTGACCGAGGAAGACTGCAAAATCTGCAACAACGCCAATCCAATAAAATAACACCATGATGGAGAAACTACAATTTCATTGAAAAAATTAGGTCCATTTTTCTTCATCACTGAAGCTGGTGAACATTGGAAGAAGGGTCAAAAGCTAAAGGCTATGGTTCTGTCCAACAAACATTGCTCCGGCCACCAATCTACAGTGTAGGTACCTTCTCCTCATCATCAACATCACCACTAATCCACCGGTGCCAGCCTTGAATAACGGTGGTACTGGTCTGAAGGCGGTGGAGGGGTTTATTTGTGGCACTACGACGGTGGAAAGTTTGGTTTTGTTGTGTAGACTAGTTTTATTATTCATGTGTTGTAACGTTGAGCTACATTTTATTTTCATTATTCTTTATCATGTATATGCTTCCTGCTTTTAATTCTAAATTAATTAAAAAAACCCAAAACCCTATGACCCAGAAATTACCTAGAAATGCCTGGAAATTAGGCTGCGTCCCTACCGTTGCCCAGACATAGCCTGCACACCGTGTCGACAAACTGCCTGAAAATCAGACTGCCTCCTTACCTGGCCAGGATGCGTCTTGGACATGGCCTGTACACTATGCCCAAAAATTGCCTAGAAATACTTGAAAATCAGGCTTTGTCCTCGACGTGTCCTGGACATGACCTGCCTAGAAATGCGTAAAAGTTAGGCTGCGTCCCGAACATGGCGTGCACACTGTGCCCAAAAACTTCACAGAAATGTCTAAAAATCAGGCTGCATCCCTATCGTGGCCAAGATGCATCCCGAACATGGACTGGACACAGTGCCCAGAAATTGTCCAAAAATGCCTGAAAATCAGGCTATATCCCTACCGTGTCCCGGACATAGCATGTACACCGTGTCCTAGAAACTGTCTACAAATGCCTGAAAATTAGGTTGCGTCCCTATCGCATCTTGGGCATGGCCTGCACACCATGTCCCAAAAACTGCCTAGAAATGCTTGGAAATCAGGCTGCTTCCTTGTCGCGGCCTAGACACATCCTGGACATGGCTTGCACACCGCTTCCCAGAAACTGCCTAGAATCACATGAAAATCAGGCTACATCCCTACTGTATCTTGGACATTCACTGCACACAGTATCCCAGAAACTACCTAGAAATGCCTAAAAGTCAGGCTGCAACCCTGCCACAATTAGGACACATCCCGAACATGGCCTGCACACCGCTTCCCAGAAATCGCCTAGAAATACTTGAAAATCAAGTTGCGTTCCTGCTATATCCTGGACATTTCCTGCACACCGTGCCCAGAAACTACCTAGAAATGCCTGGAAATCAGGTTGCATACCTACCGCGATCAGGACGCATCCCGAACATGGCCTTCACACAGTGCCCTAGAAACTGCCTAGAAATGCTTGGAAATCAGGTTGCATACCTACCGCGATCAGGACGTGTCCTAGACATGGCCTGCACACCATGTCCTAAAACCTACCTAGAAATGCCTGGAAATCAGGTTGCATACCTACCGTAATCCGGACGCGTCCTGGACAAGGCCTACACATCGTGCCGAAAAATAGCCCTAAAATGCTAAAAACCAGCCTCCGTCCCTGCAGTGTGTCGAACACGTCCTAGATATAGCCTGCACACCGTGACCCAGAGACTGCCTAGAAATGCTTGAAAATTAGATTACATCCCTGTTGCGGCCAGGATTCGTCCTGGACATGGCCTGCACACAATGCCCAGAAACTATTGAAAAATTCTAGAAAATCATGTTGCGTCCTTGACATGGCCATGACTTGTCCCAAATATGTCCTACACACCGTGTCCCAAAAACTGCCCTGAATGCTTGGGAAGTACCTGCGCCCCAAATATAGCCTGCACATCGTGCTCCCTTCGTTTGGTTGAAAATCTGCTTACGTCCCTAATGTGGCTGGGAAGCGTCCCAAACATTGCCTACACACCGTGCCCACAAACTGGCTAGAAATGCATGAAAATCAGGCTGCATCCCTGCCGCTGCCAGGACGCGTCCCGGACATGGCCTGCACACTGTGCCCACAAACTGTCGAGAAATGCCTGAAAATCAGGTTGCGTCCCTGCCGTAGCCAAGACGCGTCCTAGACATGGCCTGCACACCGTATCCCAGAAACTGCCTAGAAATGCCTGAAAATAAGGCTGCATCCTGGACATGTCCTGCACACCGTGTCCCAGAAATCCTAAACCCTAAACCCTAAGCCCTAAACCAACGCTGGACCCTGGACCTTGAACCCTGGACCCTGAACCCGAAACCTTGAACCCTAAACCCTAAACCATTCTATTCTATTTTCTACAAAATTACTCAAATTTTATTTGAAAATCTCTCAGTTTTTCATTTAAAATGGCTTCACTCAAATATATTTTCTTATTTTTGATCGTCGTGTTTTGGCTGTGTGTTCTTTCTGAAGCAAGGGAGTTCGTAATGGGCGGTGAAAATAATTTATGGGCAGTTCCATCTTCTGTTGACGAGTTCAACAAATGGGCTGAGAAAACTCATTTTCAGATTGGGGATTGTTTAGTTCCGAAGTATGATTCCAAGGCTGATTTAGTGCTGGAAGTGACTGAGGAAGACTACAAAATCTACAACAACGCCAATCTAATAAAATAACTCCACGATGGGGAAACTACAATTTCACTAGAAAAATAAGGTCCATTTTTCATCATCAGTGGAGCTGAAGAACATTGCCAGAAGGGTCAAAAGCTAGAGGTTATGGTTCTGTCCGATAAACATGGCTCCGGCCACCAATCTACAGTGCAAGCACCTTCTCCTCATTATCACCATCACCACTACCATGCACCAGCGCAAGCCTCGACTAACGGTGGTACTGGTCTGAAGGTAGCGGAGCGGTTTGTTTGTGGCATTGGGCGGTGGGAAGTTTGGTTTTGTTGTGTATACTAGTTTTATTATTTATGGGTTGTAGCATTGAGCTACATTTTATTTTCATTATTCTTTGTCGTTGCTCGAACGTGTCCCGGACATGACCTGCACATCGTGACCTAGAAACCCTAAACCCCTGAAAATAAGGCTGTGGCCTGGACATGTCCTGCACACCCTGTCCCAGAAACCCTAAACCCCAAGCCCTAAACTGTAAGCCCTAAGCCCTAAGTCCTAATCCCAAGTCCTAAGCCCTAGACCCTGAGCCCTAAACCCTGGACCCTGGATCTTGAACCCGGAACCCTAAACCCTGAACCCTGGACCCTAAACCCTATGATTATTAAACTGTTTTTATTGTATAGGGAAGTAGTACTTCCTCATTTATTACTTTCATTTTATTATATTCAGTTGTTGCATCGCTACTTTTTGGAGGTCAGGTTCATGCCCCCCTCCTTCCGTGTATTCTTGATTTTTATGAAATAAATATGGTTGGAGAACCCTTAACCCCCATCGACCTTCCTTGGTGGACCCTAAAAAGTTACTAAGGATGTGTGGATTTCTTTTCTAAAAAAAAAAAAAAAAAAAACAACCTGAACCTTAGACCCTAAACCCTAAACTATTTTCCTTCTAATGAAGTAAATCAGTTTCAGAATTTTTCTTCAAATGGCACAACCAGTAATTACACCACCGAAGAGCCAAGCTTCATGGAAGGACTTTAACATGAAAAACAAACTTCAGGTGAAAATGTTTCAGTAAATGCGATACTTGCATCAGTCAATCCTGATCGGAAGGAGAAGAGAGAATGATTCTTCTTCCGAATATCAGATAAAAGGCTAGTGGGTAGGCGAAGAAGATAGGAGACTGATTAGCATAGTACATCAATTTGGATTGAGGAAATGGGTTGTAATAGCTGAAGAAATGGTTGGTAGAGTAGGAAAACAATGTCGCAAGCAATGGAATAATCATCCGCGTCCTCATATTAAGAAAGACGTTTGGACTGAAGATGAAGAGAGATGGTTAATTCAAGCACATGAAAGACTTGGAAATCAACGAGCAGCGATAGCTAAGTACATTCCTGGAAGAACTGAAAATTCAACAAAGAATCACTGGAATGCGACAAAAAGGAGGTAGATTTGAAGGAGAAAGATAAAGAAAGTAAAAGGAGATAGAAGACATTCAACGTTACTATAAGATTGCATCATAAAAAAGTATTTCAGTAATGGTTTCGCCTCCACTAACTCAGATTTTGGCACCACCACCACTGCAGCAAATCCGTCGAACGCCGGTACACCACTCTCTGATGATGAAGACTCTACACCATTTTTCGGTTTCGAATCATTCAATAACGAAATGGATTTCATGAAAACCCTATTTGAAAACAATCAGCCCATCAATTCAATTCCAGTCAATCATTGTCAACCAATGAATCCAGTTGAAGGGACATCTGAGAATACTTATAGCTTCAACGTTGATGAAAATTATAATCATCCCACCATTTTCTTCACTTCCACGGAGATTTTACAGACAACTGATTCTCAATTGCCTGCTGTAGAATATGTAGAAAATGACTTCGAGTGAAAATCTTTCAATAAATGTGATAGCTGCACCAGTCAATCCTGATCGGAAGGAAAAGAGAGATGGTAGTTCTTCTTCCGGATATTAGATAAAAGGCCAGTGGATAGGCGAAGAAGACAGAAGACTAATTAGCTTTGTACATCAATTTGGATTGAGGAAATGGGCTGTAATAGCTGAAGAAATGGTTGGTAGAGTGGGAAAATAGTGTCGCGAGCGATGGAATAATCATCTGCTTGCTCATATCAAGGACGCTTGTACTGAAGATGAAGAGAGACGGTTAATTCAAGCACATGAAAGACTTGGAAATCGATGGGTGGAGATAGCTAAGTACATTCCTGGAAGAACTAAAAATTCAATAAAGAATCACTGGATTGCCACAAAAAGGAGGCAGATTTCAAGGAGAAAGAGAAAGAAAGTAAAAGGAGATAGAAGACAGTCAACACTATTACAAGATTACATCATAAAAAAGTATTTCGGTAATGGTTCCACCTCTACTAACTCTAATTTCGGCGCCACCACCACTGCAGCAAATCTGTCCAATGCTGGCACACCACTCTCTGATGATTATGACTCTACACCCTTTTTCGGTTTTGAATCATGCAATGACGAAATGGATTTCATGAAAACCCTATTTGAAAACAATCAGTCCATCGTTTCAATTCCAGTCGATCATCGTTGACCAATGAATCCAACTGAAGGGACATCTAAGAATACTTATAGCCTCAACATTGATGAAAATTATAATCATCCCACCATCTTCTTCACTTACCTGGAGATTTTACAAACAACTGATTCTCAACTGCCTGCTGTAGAATATGTGGAAAATGACTTATTCCGTTTCGCTCCAAACCCTATGGGAAATAAATTTTTCCCTTCTGAGAATTCAGATTTAATCATGGAATTTAATTCTAACTTTCGAAGCGTGGAGACTGAAGCTTCACAGATTTAACCTAATGAGTTGTACTTTTCATATCAATGGGATGGAGGCAATGCTGGAAACGTAAATTCAACAATAAATCTGCCAACAATTGATCAAGGTACAACCTTTGGAAGCACAATGGACACGGATTTGATGGATGTAGTCTCATCTTCTCAGCTTCCTCCTCAATTAAGTCCATACAATGGCTTCTTCTAATCTAGTTAATAATTATTATCCTATAATTACTGTGTTTTAGCTTAGTTAAACACTCTATGACTTTACAAATATCTGTAAAACTGAATTCTACTGCTTCGTTAGAACTTATTGAAAGGCAATTCAGGCAAAAAATACCCTAAACCCTATACCATAAACCGTAAGCCCTAAAACTCGACCTGCCTCAACAGATTAGGGCATTGGTGCAGATCGACAGACATGGATTGCCCAACTTTAGAGGTTTGTAGTTTAGGCTATCATTATTGCATTTTTCTTGTAAAAGGAAGTAGTACTTCCTCATTTACTTTGTTCATTTTTAATTTTTCGGTTGTTGCACTTTTGCTTTTTGGAGGTCACGTTTATGCCCCCTCCTTCATTGTACTCTTGATTTTTATGAAATAAATACGATTGGGAAACCCTTAAACCCCATCGACCTTCCTTAGTGGACCCTAAAAAGTCATTAAGGATGTGTGGATGTCTTTACTAAAAAAAAAATAAATAAATAAAAGAAAAACGCTAAACCCTAAACCTTGATGAGGCCACCTTTGACTTAAGACGCTCTAGTGAGGCAAGGGTGTGTATTGAGGTGAATTTGAGGCATAACTTAACTGAGAGTGTTTCGATTGAGCGCGCCGGTAACCGTGGCTTTTGGCTGATAGTTATTTATTAGAAGCGGCCATTTTTTTGCTTCCATTATAAACACTTGGGCCATTCTTATGATTAGTGTACTACTGTTCCTCCTCTTCTCCCTACAGTTGTTGTGCATCTCCCTGTTTAGCCCCCTATTACTAGGGCTGACAAGGATAAAGATGAGGTGACATTTGTGGAGCCAAAGAAACAGTGGGTGCTAGTTTTAGCAGTGCCTTCTGTGCTTCCCACTACTGCTATCGCAATTGTGACAGAGTCAGTATCTGTACCAACAGTTCCTACATCTACTCCTATCACAGTTGATCTAGAGGCACCTCCATATATTCATTCAATTACTGAGCCTACTCCAAATGCTCCTATCGAGGTGCCCACTTCTCCTATTATTACTTCCATAGCTCCTATTCCTACAGCTACTACTGATGTACCCCTAGAGCTAACACATATCAGTTATCCACCATTGAAGACACACACAAATGGTACTCAATCAGCAAAGTCTCAAACCATCTTCACCCAATCCTTCTATAATAGCTCCTACACAAAATAAGGTTAAAGAACATATACAAAAAGACATAGATGGCATGGACCTTGGGGACTGCGTGCAAAATGCAGAGGACGATGTCCCTATAGTCAGTAGGTCCCATGATTCTGATGTTGAGCGTAGAGCATCATGAGATTAGACACACCTGCGACTAGTACCATGAGATTAGACGCACCCGCTTTTCACCCGACATTCAGTGCACCACCATCTTAATAGTACTTTTCACCAAAGCAGGCTCCTTCACGCAGGCGAGACCCCACTCCAACGAGCGAGCTAGACAATGCAGACTACTATGATTCAAAAATGTTTCAGGCCCGATCGATGTCTATGTACTACCACCCAAAGATTTACCCTCAAGAATACCCTTAAGTAGCTTTCACTAGTTTTTTGTTCAAGTCTTGTTTGTTGTGTTTGCATTTTATCTTGAGATATTTGTTACAATTTACATTTGCTGGAGGTCACGTCTATGCCCCCCTCCTTTAGCTGTATTCTTGCTTTTCATTATATAAAATAAACCACACTAGTGGTATTTGGTTAAAAAAATAAATCTAAGCCCTAAACTCTAAACCCTAAGCCCTAAACCGTAAACCTAAGCCCTGGACCCTGAAACCTAAACCTGCACTCGGAACCCTAAACCCTAAACCATTCTATTCTATTGTCTACAAAATTACTCAAATTTTATTTGAAAATCTGTTGATTTTTTGCTTAAAATAGCTTCACTCAAAAATACTTTATTATATTTCGACGTCGTGCTTTTGTTGTGTGTTCTTTCCGAAGCAAGAGAGTTCATAGTAGCTGGTGAAAATAATTTATGTGCAGTTCCATCTTCTGTTGACGAGTTCAACAAATGGGCTGAGAAAACACGTTTTCAGATCGGCGATTCTTTGGTTCTGAAGTATGATTCCAAGATTGATTCAATGTTGGAAGTGACCAAGGAAGACTACAAAATCTGCAACAACGCCAATCCAATAAAATAACACCATGATGGAGAAACTACAATTTCACTGGAAAAATCAGGTCGATTTTTCTTCAATAGTGGAGCTGAAGAACATTACCAGAAGGGTCAAAAGGTAGAGGCTATGGTTCTATCCTATAAACATGGCTTTGGCCACCAATCTACAACCCAAGCACCTTCTCCTCATCATCACCATCACCACTACCATGCACCGGCGCCAGCCCCGACCAACGGTGGTACTGGTTTGAAGGCGACGGAGGGGTTTATCTGTGGCACTGCAACGGTGGGAAGTTTGGTTTTGTTGTGTAGACTAGTTTTATTATACATAGGTTCTAACATTGAGCTACATTTTTTTTCATTATTCTTTGTCACGTATATATTTCCTGGTTTTAATTCTAAATTGATTTATAAAAACCCTAAGACCCAAAAATTACCTACAAATGCCTAAAAATCAGGTCGCGTCTCTGCCGCAGCCAGGATACGTCCCGAACTTGGCCTCCACACTGTGCCCACAAACTGCCTAGAAATGTTTGAAAATTAGGCTGTGTCCCTGCCTGGCCAGGACGCGTCCCGAACATAGTTTGTACACTGTGCCCAAAAACTGCCCGAAATTACCTGAAAATTAGTCTTAGTCCCTACCATGGCCCGAACGTGTTCCTGACATGACCTACACACCGTGACCCAGAAATTGACGAGAAATGCCTAAAAATCAGGTTGCATCCTGGACATCACCTGCGCACCATGTCTCGAAAACTACCTAGAAATGCCTGAAAATTAGGCTGCATCCTTACCGTGTCCAAGAAATAACATAGAAAAACGTTAAAATTAGGATGTGTCCCGGCAGCATCCTGGACATGGCATGTACGCCGTGTCCCGAAAACTGCCTGAAAACCAGGCTACATCCCTGTCGCGGACCAGACGCGTCCCGAACATTGCTTGCACATTGTGTTCCAGAAATCGCCTAAAAATACCAGAAAGTCTGGATTCGTCCCTGCCGCATCCTGGACATAGCTTGCACACCGTGTCCATGAAACTGCCCAAAATTGCCTAAAAATCAGGCTTCATCCCTACCTTGGCCATGATACGTCCCGGACATGGCCTGCACACCGAGTCCCAGAAATTCCCAAGAAATGCCTGAAAATTAGGCGGCGTCCCAGCCGCGGCCTGGATGCGTCTCGGACATGGCTTGTACACCATGCCCACAAACTACCTACAAATGCCTAAAAATTAGGTTGTCTCCCTAGCGCGGCCAGAAGCATCCCAAACATTGCCTGCACATTGTGCTCTAGAAACTGCCTAAAAATACGTTAAAGTCAGGATGCGTCCCTGTTGCATCCTGGACATGGCCTGCACACCGTGTCCTAGAAACTGCCCAGAAGTCCCTGAAAATCAGGCTCTGTCCCTGCCACGCCTCGACGCGTACCGGACATGGCCTGCACACCGAGTCCTAGAAATTGCTAAGAAATGCCTAAAAATAAGGCTGTGCCCTTCTCGAGGCCAGGACGTGTCCCGAATATGGCATGCACATCGTGCCCACAAACTGTCTACAAATGCCTGAAAATCATGTTGTATCCCTACCGCGGTCAAGATGCGTCCCGGACGTGCCTGCACACCGTGCCCAAAAACTTCCCACACATGCCTGAAAATCAAGCGACGTCCCTATCGTGGCCCAGACGCGTCCTGGTCATGGCCTGCGCACCATATCCTAGAAACTGCCTTAAAATGCCTGAAAATTTGGCTGCGTCCCTACTTCGTCCTGGACATGGCATCACACCATGTCCCAGAAACTGCCTAGAAATCATGCTGCATCCCTGCAGTAGCCCCAACATATCCCAGACATTGCCTGCACACCCTGTCCAAGAAATTATCGAGAAATACGTGGAAATTAGGTTGGCCTGCACACTGTGTCCCAGAAAATGTCTAGAAATGCCCAAAAACTAGGTTGAATCCCTGTCGCGGTCTAGATGCGTCCCGGACATTGCCTGCACACCGTGTACTAGAAACTACCTAAAAATACCTAAAAGTCAGGATGCGTCCTTACCGTATCCTGGACATGGCCTGCACATCGTGTCCCAGAAACTGCCCAAAATTGCTTGAAAATCAGGCTCCGTCCCTGCTGTGGCCATGATGCGTCCCAAACATGGCCTGCACACCGAGTCCCACAAATTGCCAAGAAATGCTTAATAATTAGACTACGTCCCTTCAGCGATTAGGACATGTCCCGGATATGGCCTGCACATCATGCCACGAAAAGCCACGCATCCCTATCGCAGCCAGGACGCATCTCGAACTTGGCCTACACGCCGTGCCCAAGAACTTCCTAGAAGTGCCTAAAAATTAGGCTACGTACCTGCTGTGGCCCAGACGCGTCCCGTTCATAGCCTGCACATCGTATCCTAGAAACTACCTAGAAATGCCTAAAAATCAGGCTACATCCCTGCCACGTCCAGGCTGTAGACTGTACACCGTGTCCCAGACACTACGTAAAAATGCTTGGAAATCAGGATGCTTCCCTGCCACGGCCTAGACACGTCCCGAACTTGGCCTGCACACCGCGTCCCAGAAATTGCCTAGAAATACACGAAAATCAGGCTGCGTCCCTGTCGCATCCTGGGCATTGCCTGCACACGATGTCCTAAAAATTGCCAAAAAATGCGTAAAAATCAGATTGCGTTCCTGTTGCGATCAGGATGAATCTTGGACATAGCCTGCACAACGTGCCCAAAAACTGCTCGAAAATACCTGAAAATCAGGTACATCTCTGTCATCCCCGGATGTATCCTAGACATGATCTACACAATGTGACCTAGAAATTGATGAGAAATGCCAAAAACTCAAGTTGTTTCTACGACATGGATTGTACACCGTGCCAAAACGCTTCCCAGAAATGCCAAAAAATCAGGCTGCATCCTTACCATGGCCATGACTTGTCCCGAATTTAGCCTGTATACCGTGTCCCAGAAACTGCCCAGAATGCCTGGGAAGGTGCTTGGGCGCATGACATCGCCTGCACACCGTCCTTCCTTCGTTTGCTTGAAAATATGCTTGTGTCCCTAATGTGGCCGAGATGCGTCCCGAACATTTCCTGCACACCGTGCCCATAAACTGCCTAGAAATACCTGAAAATCAAGTTATGTCCCTGTCGCGGCCAGGATGCGTCTCAAACATGGCCTACACATTGTGCCCACAAACTACCTAAAAATGCCTGAAAATCAGGTTGTGTCCCTACCGCAACCAGGACGCGTCCCAGATATGGCCTGCACACAGTGTCCCGAAACTGCCTAAAAATGCCTGAAAATAAGGCTGAGTCCTAGACATGTCCTACACCCCATGTCCTAGAAACTCTAAATCCTAAATCATAAGCTCTAAATCGTAAACCCTAAGCCATAAACCCTAAGCGCTGGACCCTGGACCCTGAACCCTGAACCCTGTACCTTGGACCCTGAACCCTGCACCTTGAACCAAACCACCTTTTTCTCTCTCTACCTCCAAAACGCTCGCCCTTCTCTCTAGAATGGGAGAAAACCTCCAAAACTCCAACAAACTTGATCCACCACCAAAACCACCGGATTGCAGCACTCTAAGTGGTGGAAAATCATCACCAACAACCACCCAAACATCTCCTATAACACCAATATCAGATTCATCCCCCAACTCAATAGATCTGAGTTTGAAAAATCATGGCACGAATCCCAAGGTCGTCAAAACACCCCCCTACGCATTGAATCAGGGTCTGGGACCATCACCAATGATTCCAGAAGGGCCGAAAACCCTGGGGGTGGTAGAGATTTCATCCGAATCGCCCGAAATTGACAGATCGGATCCCAAGGGGCCAAAAACTGATTTTTCAATTAACCCTTCCACAGTGCTCAAACAGGGACACGCGCCTGACCATAAGATTACCCATGAAAAGGCGAACCTTCGACTAAAAAATCATCCAATTCCGACGCTGGACGCGCCCTCACCGGCGATCGCAATTTTCGGCCAGTCGTTCGGAAAATCACAGATTCCGGCCAATCCTGAACTTGTTTCGGAAAACGAAACATACCGTGATGATCAGCATGAAATTCTGCATCTCCCTATGAAAAATCATAAATTTCTGACACCGTTGGAAAATCGCCGCCGGTCAACGGCCGGCGCGTGGTGGTCACGCGCCGGTGACACTTCACCAGAATGTGGGGAATTTTGTTACGGACCCAATTCCATCATCGGTTTTTCCACATGAGGCCCAGACAGTGCTCAATCAGGGCCGAAAGACCTATGCTACTGTAGTTTCTGGCCGTTCGGGCCTGTCTCAAGCTGAACGGAATTCACGAAAGTCGTTTGCATCGGTTATACAGGGTATAGATGACTCATCCACTGTTGGGTTTGCTTCTAAAGAACCCTTTATACATATGGGTGATCCGGCAATAGTTTTGACTGAGTCCGAGGAGGCTACACTTGCTGATCCTTACAAGTATACACTTGTGAGGAAATTTGCACATCGCAAGCCAACCATGAGGAAGGTACGTGAGATTTTTTCTAAGTTTGGGTTCCATGGTTGTTTCGAGGTGGGATTGATTGACACAACACACATTCTTATACACCTTACACATGAGGAGGATTACAGCAGGCTTTTTCTTAAACCTTCATGGTATATTGATGGTTGTCCGATGAGAGTCCTTAAGTGGACATGTGACTTTACACCTGAGCAAGAGACTCCGATAGTTCCTGTATGGGTATCGTTCCCTCTGCTTCCAGTACATTTACGTGCGAAGGGGTTCCTTTTCGCCTTATCTGGGGCAATAGGAATGCCCTTGAGAATTGATGAGGCCACCACCGACTTGAGACGACCTAGTGAGGCAAGGGTGTGCATTGAGGTGAATTTGGAGCAAAAGTTGCCCGACAGGGTTTGGATTGAGCGTGCT
>NW_019264618.1:40279-42248 GCF_002742605.1 Olea europaea var. sylvestris
GCCACTAATCTACAGCGCAGGCACCTTCTCCTCATCATCATCATCACCATCACCACTACCATGCACCGACGCCAACCCCGACTAACGATGGTACTGGTCTGAAGGCGACGGAGAGGTTTATTTGTTGCACTGCGGCAGTGGAAAGTTTAGTTTTGTTGTGTAGACTAGTTTTATTATTCATGGGTTTGAGCATTGAGCTACATTTTATTTTCATTATTCTTTATCATGTATATATTTCCAACTTTTAATTCTAAATTAATTAAAAAAACCCTAAGCCCTAAACCTTATGACCCAAAAATTGGCTAGAAATGCCTGGAAATCAGGCTGCATCCCTGCCATGGCCATGACGCGTCCCAGACAAGGCCTCCACACTGAGTCCCAAAAATTGCCTAGAAATGTTTGAAAATCAGGCTGTCTCTGCCATGGCCAGGATGCATCCCGGACTTGGCCTGCACATTGTGCCCACAAACTGCCTAGAAATGCCTGAAAATCAGGCTCCGTCCCTACCTAGCCAAGATGCGTCCCGGACATGGTCTATACGCCATGCTCAAAAATTGCCCAAAATTAGCTAAAAATCAGGCTCTATCCCTGCCGTGGCCCGGACGTGTCCCTGACATGACCTGCACACCGTGACCCAAAAACTAACGAGAAATGCCTAAAACTCAGGTTGCGTCCATACCGCGTCCTAGACATCACCAGCACACCATGTCCTAGAAACTGCCTAGAAATGCCTGGAAATCAGGCCGCAACCCAGACGAGTCCCGAATATTGCCTGCACACCGTGTCCAAGAAACTACATAGAAAAACGTGAAAATTAGGATTTGTCCCTTCAGCATCCTGGAATGGCCTGCACACCGTGTCTCGAAAACTACCTGAAAAGCAGGCTGCATCCCTGTTATGAACCAGACACATCCCGAACATTGCCTAAAAAAACCTGAAAGTCTGGATGCGTCCCTGGCGCATCCTGGTTATGGCCTGCACATCGTGTCCACGAAACTGCCCAGAATTGCCTAAAAATCAAACTCCGTCTCTACCTTGCCCATGACAAGTCCCGAACATGGCTTGCACATGGAGTCCCAGAAATGCCTGAAAATTAGGCTACGTCCCAGCCCGTCCCGAACATGGCCTGCACACCGTGCCCACAAATTGCCTACAAATGCCTTAAAATCAGTCTGCATCCCTATCGAGGCTAGGACGTGTCCCGGACGTGGCCTGCACACTGTGTTCAAAAACTTCCCAGAAATGCCAGAAAATCAGGTCCCTAATGCATCCTAGCCTTGGCCTGCACACTGCGTCCCAGAAACTACCTAGAAATGCCTAAAAATCAGGCTACGTCTCTATCGCGTCCTAGACATTGCCTGCACACCGTGTTCCAAAAATTACCTAGAAATGCCTGGAAATTAGGCTGCATCCCTACATCAGCCCAGACGCGTCCCGAAAATTGCATGCACACTGGGTCGAAGAAATTTCCTAGAAATACGTGAAAATCAGGATGTCTCCCTACAACATCCTGGATATGGCCTGCACAACGTGTCCTAGAAACTATCTAGAAATGCCAAGAAACCAGGCTATATCAATACCACGGCCCATACGTGTCCCGGACATTGCCTGCACATCGTGTTCTAGAAACTGCCTAAAAATACCTAAAAGTCAGGATGCGTCCCTGCCGCATCCTGCACATAGCCTACACACCATGTCCTAGAAACTGCCCAAAGTGCTTGGAAAGGTGCCTGGGCCCCTAACATGGCCTGCACACCGTGCTTTCTTCGTTTGGTTGAAAATCTACTTGTGTCCCTAACGTGGCCGGGACGCATCCCGAACAATACCTACACACCGTGCCTCCAAACTGCCTAGAAATGACTGAAATTTAGGTTGCTTCCCTGTCGCGGCCAGGACACGTCTTGAACATGGCCAGCACACCGTGCCCACAAACTACCTAGAAATGCCTAAAAATCAGGTTGCATCCCTG
>NW_019264618.1:45072-62381 GCF_002742605.1 Olea europaea var. sylvestris
CGGGTCTTCACCACATCTCCCTCGATATGGATGATCCTTGGCTAGTTGGGGGAGACTTTAATGTTATTACACATGATGGAGAGTGTACTAGTCATAATACCCGTGATCGTGGCACTACTGCTTTCTCTGATATGATGTTAGACTATGGTTTAGAGGATGTGGGTTTCATTGGAAATTGATATACTTGGACCAATGGTCAGGTCAGAAAGAGATTGGATAGGGTACTTATTAATTCTACAGCTGCAGCTTTTTGTCGACAGCTTACAGTGAGATACTTGAATCGGACTTCATCTGATCACTCTCCTTTACTGCTTCAGTGGGTTTTTGATGATGATTTGGGGCCTAGACCGTTCAGATTTCTCAATGTTTGGACCAAGTACCATGATTTTTTAGCCTTTGTCTCCCAGAAGTGGTCGTTCCCTACTCATCTCACAGGGATGACCACTCTTTGGGAGAAGTTCTTCAGGCTGAAACAGGGTCTACGTTGGTGGAACCGACATGTATTTGGAGATATTTTTCAGTGGGTGCACGATGCTGAGGTTGGGATTGATGAGGCTGAGATAAAATATGATAGAGATCCCATACCGGAGCATCGTAACTTACTACATCATACCCAGGCAGTTTTGAACCGGACCTTATCTATTGAAGAGGGCTTTTGGAAGCAAAAGGCCGGTTCACGTTGGGTATGTGAGGGTGATCACAATACTCGATATTTTCATGCGATGGTTCAAGGGTGCAGGATCAAATCGCGTATTAGGTCTATCAGGACACAGGCGGGGAAAGTTTTATCTACTCCGATTGATATTCAGACTTTGGCTATTGCATTCTACCAGGATCTCTTATCTGCTCCTCCACAGCCCTTGGATCACATCCTTTCTGATGTAATTCCCAGGCTCTTGACGGTGGACGATAATTTGGCACTAAACTGCCCCCTTGATGTATGAGGTACGAGAGGTGATTTTTAATATTGATGCTGACAGTGTCACTGGCCTAGATGGCTTCTCATCTCTATTTTTCCAACATTATTGGGATATTATTCAGGAGGATGCTTACAGGGCAGTATTGGATTTCTTTGATGGAGGTTATTTTCCACGGGGTTTTACTGCTACTTCTATTGTCTTGCTCCCTAAAAAGGATGGTGCTTGTAGATGGACTGACTTCAGACCTATCAGCTTATGCATGGTGTTCAATAAGATTATTACAAAGATTTTGAACACTCGGTTAAGTACTCTGCTACCCCACATTATCTCCCCTCCACAGAGTGGTTTCATACCAAGTCGTCTGATTGGAGACAATGTGTTACTGGCTCAGGAGCTTCTTTACACTTTGGATGATAGAGTACGAGGGGGTAATACTATGCTAAAGTTAGACATGGCTAAAGCATATGATCGCATGGATTGGGGTTTCATTTATTCTGTATTGGAGGCTTTTGGATTTGATTAGATCTGGATTGACAGGATTAGACGATGCATTTCGGAGTGTCGTTTCTCTATACTTCTAAATGGCTGTCCATATGGTTTCTTTACTTCCTGACGAGGACTCAGACAGGGTGATCCTACTTCTCCATCCTTATTCATCATAGCGGCAGACTACTTCTCACGCCTTCTCACTCAGAGGTTTCAGGAGTATCCTAGTATGTGCTATCGACACGAGGTAGTACTCTTGTTTCCCATCTCTCATATGCTGATGATATGATCATTTTTGCCAACGGTTAGAAACAGTCTATCAGGAGGGTCCTAGACTGCTTGGAGCACTACGAAGGGATTTCTGGCTAGTTGGTCAATAGAGACAAGAGTGGTCTAATACTATCCAGACGGGCATCCACTAGTCAGATCAAACGACTGGAGAATTTGACTGGGCTTAGACATCAGCAGCAGCCTTTTACTTACTTGGGAATCCCACTATTTAAGGGGACTAAAAGGAGCTTTCTTTATGATGACCTTATCTAGAAGGTCACGGACAGGATCTCAGGTTGGGCTTCACAATTAATATCACCTGGGAGTCGTATTACCTTACTGAGGTCAGTACTCTCCTCCATACTATTACATCTTCTTCAGATTATGCAATAGCCGAAGGTAGTACTGAAGAAGCTTGAGAGCATCTTTGCCAGATTTCTATGGGATTCTAAGGATCAAGTTCGATGCCTACATTGGAGGAGTTGGAAGGAGATTTGCCTTCCAGCAGATGAGGGAGGCCTCGGCTTCAGGAGATTACAAGATGTGGTGGACACCTTCTCCATGAAGCTCTAGTGGTTGTTTCGATCTCAGAGGTCACTTTGGGCTCAGGTTTTATTGGGCAAGTATTGTATGGGAACACATCCTTCACTTACAGTAGTTCCCAGTTCAGCTTCCCCTACTTGGAAGAGGCTGAAATTAGTTGGACCACAGACAGATCCACACATTGCCTGGCATCTTGGAGCCAGCAAGATTTTCTTCTGGTACGATTGTTGGATAGGCAAGACCACGTTGGCATCCCTATTCCCACACAGACAGCACATATCTGCGAGGCTACAGGATTTCTTTGATGACACTGGGTGGGATTTTGGGCGATTATTGCAAACTCTTCCTCCCTAAATGGCGGAACAAATAGGAGCGATACCTCTATGTGCAGATGCCCCAGACCGAATTGTTTGTAGGATTACATCGAATGGTAACATTACCACCAAACCATCATGGCAGCTTGTCCGTTCAGTTCGCTGCCTCAAGATTCATATCGATCACTGCATCACCAAAGGCGGAGGACCATGGACGATTCAGGGTATTCTTAGATAGATCAGAGACTTTATTTGCTTTGACAGAGACACAGTTTCTCACATCTACAGAGAAGGTAACTAGGTTGCAGATTCATTTGCTTTAGAGGGTTGGGATCACCAGCATTACCAAGAATATAGACCACTTGACCTGCCTCGACAGATTAGGGCATTGGTGCAAATCGACAAACATGGATTGCCCAGCTTTAGAGGTTTGTAGTTTAGGCTATCATTATTTCATTTTTCTTGTACAAGGGAGTAGTACTTCCTCATTTACTTTGTTCATTTTTAATTTTTCATTTGTTACACTGTTGTTCTTTGGAGGTCGGGTTTATGCCCCCCTCCTTCCCTGTATTCTTGATTTTTATGAAATAAACATGGTTGGGGAACCCTTAACCCCCATCGACCTTCCTTGGTGGACCCTAAAAAGTCATTAAGGATGTGTGGATGTCTTTACTTAAAAAAAAAAAAAAACCCCAAGCCCTAAACCGTAAACCCTAAGCCCTAGACCCTGGACCCTGAGCCTTAAACCCTACACCCTGAACCCTGGACCTCTCGTACATCTGCAACAGCTCCATATGCAACAATGGAAGGCTATTGAAATAATTGGAACCTCCAGGAATTCTTGGCAGAACATGAACCTACATCAATGTCTGACTTCACTGACTTGCCAGATGAAATACTAATCGACATTCGTCGGAAACTGTGTGCTGCAGCCAAACATTTCATCTTATTTCCAGGGTTTTTCTAGTGCGTCAAGCACTATCACGTATTTCCTAAGCAAACTATATTACTTCCAGAGTGAGGGTGCCATTGTTGGATATGTTGCGCTGGTGGAGTATGATGTGAAAAACCTGGGGATACTGCTTGATACAACTGTTAGTAGGGATGCTAAAATTGTCCAAGTGCTTTGGACTAGTCCAGTGATAATGTAAATGTCCAAAGAAGAAGAAGACTCAGAATAGAAGAAATTGGAAAAGTTGGAGGAGGAGGGATTATTATTCTCATGAATTGTTTTTATTAAATCGTTTTGCAGTCCGTAGCATGTTTTCTGGCTAGAGCTGGTATTAGCACAGAAAGTGGAATTCCTTAATATAGAAGTTCACTTTTCTCAGCTTAAAAAGATCAATAAGTGTAGCATAAATGCTACAGTTTCACGTTCAAAATGTTGCTCTCTACCTTTTTTGACATGAACCTCACAAAAAAGCGTTAATGAATTTTTGTTGATTGTCTTGTCAAAAAAAAAACCCTGAACCCTGGACCCTAAACCCTGAAACCTAAACCATTCTATTCTATTGTCTATAAAATTACTAAAATTTTATTTGAAAATCTGTCGGTTTTTTGCCTAAAATGGCTTCATTCAAAAATATTTTCTTATTTTCGGCCTTCGTGTTTTTGCTTTGTGTTCTTTCTGAAGCAAGAGAGTTCGTAGTAGGCAATGAAAATAATTACGGGCAGTTCCATCTTCAGTTGATAAGTTCAACAAATGGGCTAAGAAAACTCCTTTTCAGAAAAAATCAAGTCCATTTTTCTTCATCAGTGGAGCTAAAGAACATTGCCAGAAGGGTCAAAAGCTAAAAGTTATGGTTCAGTCTGACAAACATGGCTCCAACCACCAATCTACAGCGCAGGCACCTTTTCCTTATCATCATCGTCACCACTAGCATGCACCATCTCCAGCCCTAACTAATGGTGGTACTAGTGTGAAGGCGGCGGTGGGCTTTATTTGTGGTACTGCGACGGTGGGAAGTTTGGTTTTGTTATGTAGACTAGTTTTATTATTCATGAGTTGTAACATTGAGATACAATTTATTTTCATTATTCTTTGTCCCGTTTATATTTCATGCTTTTAATTCTAACTTAATTAAAAAAATAAACCCTAAACCCTAAAACGTATGATCCAAAAATTGCCAAGAAATCAGGCTGCGTCCATGCTGTGGCCATGACACGTCCCGAATTTGGCCTGGACACCGATTCCCAGAAATTGCCTAGAAATGTCGAAAAATCAGGCTGCATATCTGTCGCGTCCAGGATGGGTCCCGGACTTGGCCTGCACATCGTGCCCACAAACTGCCTAGAAATGTCGAAAAATTGGGCTATGTCCCTATCTGGCCAGGACTCGTCCCTGACATGGCTTGTACACCGTGCCCAAAAATTGCTCGAAATTACTTGAAAATCAGGCTCTGTCCTTACCATGGCCCGGACGTGTCTCTGACATGGCTTGTACACCATGTCCAAAAACTGCCCGAAATTACTTGAAAACCAGGCTCTGCCCCTGCCGTGGCCCGGACGTGTCCCTGACATGACCTACACACCGTGACCCAAAAATTGATGAGAAATGCCTAAAAATTAGGCTGCTTCTAGGACATGGCCTACACACCGGGCCCGAAAAATTCCCAGAAATGTCTGAAAGTCAGACTATGTCCTTGCTGTAGCCATGTATTGTCCCGAATTTGGCCTGCACACTGTGTCCCAAAAACTACCCAAAATGCCTAGGAATGTGCCTGCATCCCTGACATGGCCTACACACCGTACTTGCTTTTTTTGGTTGAAAATCAGCTTGTTTCCCTAACGTGGACGGGATGCATCCCGAACATTGCCTGCACACCATGCCCACAAACTACCTAGAAATGCCTGAAAATCAGGCTACATCCCTGTCGTGGCCAGGACGCATCATGGACATGGCCTACACACCGTGCCCCAGAAACTACCTTGAAATGCCTAGAAATCAGGCTGCATCCCTGTCGTGGTCAGGACGTACCCTGGACAAGGCCTGCACACCGTACCTAAAAACCACCCAGAAATGCCTGAAAATCAACTTGCATCCCTGCCATGGTTCGGACGCGTCCCGAACAAGGCCTGTACACTGTGTCCCAAAAACTGCCAGAAATGCCTGAAAGTATGGCTGCATCCTGGACATGTCCTGCACACCGTGCCCACAAACTGCCTAGAAATGCCTGAAAATCAAGTTGCATCTCTACTGTGGCCAGGACGTGCCTCGAATATGGCCTGCAGGCCGTGTCCCCGCAACTACCTAGAAATACCTGAAATCTAACTGCGTCCTTGCCTCTTCCTCGACATAGCCTACCCACCGTATCCTAGAAACTACCTAGAAATGCCTTGAAATTAGGCTATATCCCTGCTGCGGCCAGGACGCATCCCGAACATGGCCTGCACACCGTGCCTAGAAAACTGCCTACCTGCCATGGCCCAAACGCTTCCCAAACATGGCCTGCACACCGTGTCCCAAAAATTGCCTAGAAATGCCTGAAAGTTGGGCTGCACCCTAGACATGTCCTGTACACCATGCCCACAAACTGCCTAGAAATGCTTGAATATCAGGCTGTATCCCTGCCGTGGCCAGAATGCGTCATGGACATGGCCTGCACACCATGTCCCAGAAACTACCTAGAAATATCGAAAAATCAGGCTACATCCCTATCGTAGCGAGGATGCATCTCGGATGTGGCCCGCACACTGTGTCCCAAAAGTAGCCCTGAAATGCTTGGGAACATGCCTGCATCCCTGACATGGCCTGACACCGTGCTGCCTTCGTGTGCCAGAAAATCAACATGCGTCCCTGACATGGCCTGCACACCATGTCCAGAAATTGACTAGAAATGAATGAAAATTAGGCTGCATCTCTGGCGCGACCAGGATGCTTGTAGAACCCCAAATAATTCTAGACACCTTATGTTGGAAAAATTGGTTTTAATTAGTTAGTTTGACCAACTTTTGACCAATTAATTTAGTGGGTCCCGTTAATCGAAAAAAATTTCTTTGGCCAAATGTGTTCTACTCGATGAGTAGATTAATATGGTATATTTATTTTCTCAAAACCAATTTAGGGTGAATGAGAAATTAAGGCCAAAAGATGCCCACTTGATGTTGAAATAAAATAGATGGGAAATTGGAAAATACCAATCCCACATAGGAAAACTAGAAGAATATAAACCACCTTATATAGCTCAAGTTTGGGACTTGGGTTTGGGCCCCAAAGGGTACCAATAGTCTTTGGGGGGGGGGAGAGAACCTACATGCTAGTAGGTTAAGCCAAAGCCCACGTGCGCGCGTTGCCGTCGCCGTCCGTCCGTCCGACCGGCCGGCTCGACTCGGCACGGCACGGTCATGGTCACGGGTCGTAGGTCGTAGGTCTTGGGCTTGGGCCAAGCTGATATATATTTTTTAGTAAAATAACATTTAATTATATTATTTTATTATTATTTTAATAATATATTTTATGTTATTAATTTTTTTTCTTCCCCGAATTTTCTGTGTGTGACACGTGGTACGGTACTTCTAGAATTTAGTAGGTTGTGGCGGTTGACTGTCCAGAAAAAAGTTAGAGGACTTATATTTGCTTAAGTCTACTCCGAATGAGTTGGAGTTGTTTGAATGATTTTTCAACCTTAAAATGGATTCTTCAAAGAATCTTGATGACAATTTGAATGTTTTCAACAAGTTTGTTGAAGAAATCGTTAATTGTGATGTATGAAACGTATAAGGCCATTATTTTGCTTAACTCAATGCCTGCTTCATATAGAGAGGTTAAGAATGCAATTAAGTATGGTATAGACACCTTAACACTCGAGATTGTCATAGATTTCCTTAAAAGTAAGGAAATGGAGATCAATGTTGAAAAGGAAGATAAGAGGAGATAAAGAGTAGAACGAAGTCTAAGAAGATGAATTTGGGCAGAGCTCAAAACAGTAGAGATTCAAGTAGTGACTCGAGTGTTGAGGGTGGTAAGAAAAGGGTAAATGACAAGACAAATTTAGTGGTAGATGGTGTTATAGATGTGGCAAGGCTGGACATTTTATTAAGAACTATCCTAAGAAGGAAGATAAGCAAAAGGGTAAGATGAGAGGTGAGGCGAATGTGGCTATAGGAGTTAAGTGATGACCCTAGTGAGGTTTATTGAGAGTAAACCTAGTTAGTGTATGTATATCCGTGTATAGTCCTTTCTATATGTGTGTGATTGCTTAATTTTGTTGCATGATTATATGTTGTATTTCAATGTGTTCGATATATGCATTTGCATGAACTTGAGGACAATTTGATTACTTTGTGTAATTGTTTGCATGTATAGTGGGTTAGGATATATTAGAAATAAGTATGTTGTTTGTCTATTGGTGGGGTGGAGAATAGATGCCTAGAAGTACATTGATGGCTTGTACTGAGGATTTGGAGTATGACATTTGGATCACGAGTAGGGAGGTAATTAAATGTTAGAATCCTTTACCTGTAAAGACCCTGACTAGATGAAATGTGAGAGAGACGCTTCTGTCATTTCTTCTAATTGGAGACCCATTATCCACTTAGGTTAGAAGGAATGATGTGGTGATATTTACTAATTAAACATGAGTTGAGTGATCTATCTAGTAAACATGTTAGGCGATAAGAAGAGATATGTGTTCTCGAGGTGTAAGCAACATGTAATGGGATCAGAAAAGTTTAGTGAGATTTTTTCATGAGTTCATTTATGTGTTTATTACATATGTGTTGGCCATCTGTTGATTTTAGTGTCAATTTGTTGCTCTGTGTGAAAGTATTTTTGAAAATATTTGTAGGTTATCCTATGTTAAATGTCCATCGTATCATTATTTGCTCTTGATTGTTCGCTGAAATTATCTGCTTCTACTTGGGCATTTGTTTGTGACCTTAGCCCTGGTGAGTACGTAGAGCAGGTACGGTATGTGTTTTGGGTCCGAAACATGAGGTAAGCTCTATGATTCAAATTTTATTGGTTACCTTAATTATGCAAGTATTAACTATGTGTTTTGATTATTTGCAGGTTTACTAGGCATCAAGGTGAAGATTTGTTAGATTTTCATACCCAATCAATCTCGAACAATGATGTTAAATAGTGTAGATTATATTTCATAGGCCTCAGTCAATGAGTGAAATAACTATCAACACAATCAATTTATAGGCTCAACCCGAAAATAACTCGGACCATTGGAAGCAACTTAATTAGTTAATGTTGCTTATGGCCACTATAACTTTTGGATGGTCTTTTTAATGTGCTAGCCCAGTTATCTTTGTGTCGGACCATTTATTAGATAATATTGGCCCATGTCATGGCAACTTAAACTAACCTATATATACCCACTTCATACCATTGCAAATGTGTGTGTGCTTTGTGGTTTGAAGAGAAAACCGTGGCTGTTTTCCTTCTATCTTCTTCATGCCTTTGCTTTTACTGTTTTCTCTTCGCCTTTGTGGCCTTGCAAACACCACCATACTTTTGTTCCTTGTGGAACATTAGAAGTGGCAACGAAACTAATAGAAGTAGTTGTGGATAGGAGCCATTAATTGATTGTGGTTTGATATTGGTAAATTGAAACTAAGCCCAAATTCTGTCAATCAACAATCAATTCCTCTACAATTCCAATTATGATGGCTAATAGGGCTCCAAAGAGACAATTTGAGTGAGGTCATCACTTTAGCTAAGCCTATTGAAGATACAAATGTTCTTTACGAGTCTCCATTCTTGCCAGTGAGAGAGATATCCTCTCCATGATCAGGGCCGGCCTAGCCCAAGGCGAACTAGGCAAAGGCCTAGGGCCTCAAATTTTTGGGAAGAGAGGAAGGGATGAGATGATTTATTGAGGTAATCTCTCCAATTCCGTCCATCACAACCTCCGGAGGATACCAAGAAGAAAAAGACGGTCAAAGTTTGAAACATCATAAATGGGAAGTATAAGCTTCTCTCTTTCCACTTTGGTAGCCCTATTGCTCTTTTAGCAAGATCTAAATTGGATTATGACTCTTTAGAAGAAGAAATTGCAGGGGATATTTCTCCAAATTTATTATTGAACCGACCTGATGATCATGATGCTTGTAGTATGAAAGGCACTATTGAAGAATACAATTTGTTTGCTACAACTAGTGGAATAAAGTTTTCTTTCTTTTGATTTAGTTAGATAGGATGTCAAAATTCTTATCTGCTCATTGATATTGAATAGAGGGAAAAAGAGCAAGATGAGTTCTGAAAATAGCCCGCAACTATTGAATTGTTATGAAATGAGCAGAAGGCAGTTTATGTAGGTGGGTGGGGGTCTAATTGATTGCAAAATTTAAGAATGTTTTCTGTGCAGTATGTGGATCGATATTAATTAATTATTATCATTTCGCTTGTAATTTATAAAGAATTAATCTATGAATTAAACTGGATATGAATTCCAGTTGGATGCTAACTATCATTTGCATCCTTTTTTTCAAATGTTAACATGATTTTAAAGATTTTCCCCCTTTTTCTTCTCTTTTTTGAAGAGAATTTTTTTTCCTTTTTAATTTTATGAATTTATGGTATTTCATTACTCGTCTATATTCTAGAACATTAGGGAACATAAGATCTTCTTTCAATTTCTGCTTTCAAATATTCTCCATTTTCACTAGCTGTAGTTGTAAATGATGAGAATGTATAAAAGTTAGAAATAACATTGCTAAAATTTCTACCAAAACTTGTTAAAACAATAGAAAATAGATATATCTTCCAACCTTGGTACAGTGATCAAAGTTCTCAAGACCAACCCTAGCATAGAGATCCATATCGTTGCAGTAGAAACTAATATATAAGTATTGCAGTAAAGGTTTTACCGTGTGATTTTTTTATTAGAAGCGGGCTTCATACACGGAAGGACAGGTCACAGAACCCTTCAAGATAAGACAACAAGGGGAGGGGGTTTGGTACTATTTTATTCTTTTTCTGTAAAATCCATCTCTGTGCATATAGATTTTCTCTTTGGGTTACAATTTTGATACGAGGTTTTTCCTACAACAATGCTAATCTGTTGACCTAAAGAATCTATAAATCCTTGCTATCAACGGGTCTCATGTCACATCATTATCTATACATATACTTCTTGCACAGTCAGATAAAATTGTTAGGCACTCGATTCATCAAACCCAGAATGCATAGCTTTTATTTTTTGACATGTGCATTGCTATTTACAGGGAAGGAGCTCTTACAAAATTAGATGTTGGAGCAGTGGCGGATTTAGGGGTTGGCTGCCCTAGCTGGATTCGCCGGAGAGAATTTTTTTTTTTTGTTGATAATAGATAAAAATTTTAGGTTATATAACTAGTAGTTTATTTTATTTTCAAACCCCTCTTTTGCTTAGTTGGTTAGAGCTTGCATTTTTATATTACAAGTCTTGGGTTTGATTCCTTCCCGTCCATTTCATTGTGCAAAATTTTTATTTCTACAATATTTACCAAAATTAATTCCCTAAGGAAAGGATTCGAAACTATAATATCTAATTTGGATGATTGGAAGCTTAACCATCATGGCAATGGTTGAATTTTGAATCTAAATTTAACAAAATAATAAATGTTAAGATTCTAGGCGAGTCAACGACTATTTATTTTATTTTATTTATTATTATTATTTTTTTTTGTGTTGGTTTTTGTCGTTTCAAATATTTTATGCTTTAATAATTTATAAGATATGACTTATGAGTATTGAGTTTTAATTTATATATTATTTAAGAATTTGTCTACTATGAATTGTGATATTAAAAATTAATTTGAGTATCGTGAAATGTGAATATGTGATTTATGAAAATTGAAAATGAGAAATTGGGGAATTCATAATTTGTGATGAATTGGTGTTGAGAATTGGAAATTGAAACTTTAATTATATTTTAAAATTAATTTTAATTACATTTAATCTTTGATTAACATCAATTTTCATACTGATTATGGATTATTTTTTCAACTGAATCTCAATCTAGTTCTTGTAGTGGTGTATCTAATATCTCAACTAGTTTTAGTCAAGCAAATGATTTTTTAAGCATTGATAACATATAGAAGTTTTACGTATTATGTAATTTATATTATTTCGAATTATATTGAAATATAATATGATATAAATATACGATTTTTACGTTTTAGTGTATTTACATATAGATCGAAGAACTTTTGATATTATTTTAGTTAATATTAATAAACGATATCGCTATACGGCCGTTGACTATCAACAGTCAACGGCCAACGATCAACAGTCGCCCTAGTTGAGTCGAAGTCCTAGATTCGCCCCTGTGTTGGAGTCCTAATTCAAAATGCCGTGCTATGATTTGTTCGTAGAGTTATGGTAAACTTCCTCTGATATATTTGTTTCCTTTAGTAAACTTCATTTAGTATATTTGTTTCCTTTTGGGACTACATTTCTTTATGATATTTACTTTATCATTTTGGATCTTCCATAATCGTCCAAGATTCTTCCCGAATCTGTAGGGATTAATAAGGCTAACTTTAAAGGTCTATATGGTAACTTCCCTGTAGGATTTATCTTTCAAGTGTAACCGTTGTTCCATGACTCGTGGATTTCCTACCATTGACAAGTCACCAGGCCTCGCCTAATATTTGGCCTTCAATCCTGTTAAGGGAGGTTCCACGAAGAGGCCGAATTCTAGCTTTACTACCGCTTGGTGTGAAGACCATAAGGATTGACATTGCACTACGTAGATTGAGGGTTGCAATTTAACTTGTTCCAAGTGGGCAACTTAATTAGCGAGGCATGCGTCACTTGTGAATCCTTGCCCATGCAGTTTTGGCTCTGATTACAATGGACTAGGCAATCCCCTAAGGTCTTGATGAGGGCCCCCAAAGTATTTATTATATACTTTTATTTAAAAATAAGTTTTTTTTTTTTTTCAAAATATTGGTTTTATATAATGTAAAAAAAACTTTTCAATATTTCACTACAAGAAAAATGATATTTTGCTGTCCATGTTTTAATAAACAGATTAATTTGATAATCAAAAACTATTTTCAACGACTTAATAAATTAGTTTGGTCGTAGAAATAATAAGATGATGAAAAATCGAACTTTTTTCTTATCTTTAAGTTGACTCTTCGTTTTTTTTTTTTTTTTTTTTTTTTTTTTTTGTCTTTTTATTTTATTTTTTCTACTTGTTTATTCATCCTCAAATTTAACCCTTTACAAATTCTCCATCATATAAATATTCCTTGACAGTAACATTGAAATAGTAACATTGAAATGAATGATCTTTCGATTTAATTATTATGCCCTCTTGTACATATTTTTGGTCTTTTCAAAATTTTTATTGTTTTTCAATTTTCATATGAAAGTAAAAAACTGGTCAGATTTTCCAACTGTTATTGTTACTTCTATATCCCATTTTTATTGTAATGATGCTTTGACTATTATCAGAATATATATGGAATATATTTCTATTATTACTTTTCTTGACAAGTACATTCTTTACAAATTTCTTGTCATATCTTTTATTTGTAAATTGTACTCAGATGGTAACTCAGTAATTTGTCTACTATGGTCATTAACTATAAGTATGCAAGGTTATATTGGCTGGTTAAAGAAATATGAATAGATTAAAAGACGTAGACATGTTATATTAGCTTTGATTCTAAAAAATTTAGAATGGTAAAAGTTATCCGTTAATTCTTTTTGATACATAATTTTATTATATTTTTATTGTCTAAAGTTCTTTGTTATGTTAATCAATAGTCTATACTTTTTTAAAGAGTAATATTTCTTAATATACTCTCGTTCTTATTATTTTGTTTTTGAAAGAAAATATTTGTCCATATAAGTGAAAATCTCTTACCAGATTCCATTAATTTATCAATTAATATGAAGTTTAATCTTGTATTGATTTTGGATTGCGGATTCTTTAATTTGTCCACTAGAAAGTATTTGTCTAGAGCATGAAAATAGAAAAAAGATAAGGAAATTGAAAATTTATTCAATCTCAAGTACGAGGTATGGATTTTGGAATTTTGAATTTTGAGATATTAAAAAGGAAAAAGGAAAGAGAAATTGAAAATTTATTCAAAATCAAGGACAAGGTATGGATTTTGAATTCTTATTAGCATGGTCGTTTGGTACAATATATTTTATATTATTAATAATATGATTAGAATGTTGCAAAAATGAGGATATGTTTATTTATGTTATTATTAATTACTTGAAAGAACTTATTTTAATTTTTAAATGTATAGAATAATTGAATTTGAATCTGAGAAGATTAAAACGGCTGAAGAAATTTCTAATTAAATGAAATTTGAACCTCCGCTTCATGAAATGTGTATTATTCATAAAAAGAAGCACTTTTAATAAAAATATTAATGGCAAGATATTCAGCTGAAGAATCTATTAGAGCTATTTATTTCTTATATGGTTGATTGAGCTCTTTTTTCACTTAATTTAAGGTCGGAATAATTACAAATTATTTTTGTGTTTCTATTCAATTTTAAAAAGTGCAAATTGCGGATGATAATTGTAGCGACCGAGGAAAAAATAAATAAATAAAAGATCTTGTGTCGTTTTAAAAAATAAAATTTTCTTGCAGATCTCAAAATTTGAGTTATATTATTACGTCACTACGACCCTTCCTAGGAGTTCAAATTAAAGTTATGGTCACGATAGTAAAGTTGCGTGCACTTGTTTTAAAAATTTTGTAAAGTGTCAAAATCTCTTTTAAACGATAAATTTTTATTTTGACAATACTTCCTAATAGTCCAAATTAAAGTTTTGGTCACTATAGTAATGTTGGCTCACTTGTCCAAAAATTTTCGTAAACTGTCAAATTCAAATTTAAAACCAAATACCCCGTGTCATTTTAAATCCCAATTGCACTCACACGTAACAACACAAAGGAAAGAAGACAAAAAATGAAACCGCCACCATACTCTTGAAAAGTCACCTAATTCCACTTTTAAATGCTTTACCTCCCCACTTACTTTTGTAACCTCCTGTTTTTTTATGCATTAAATTACAACTTCAATTGAGATTTAAGGGAAAAACCATCGCTTATGTTTAATAGTCATGTGTTTATTTTGAAAATCAAAAATTTCAATCCCTTAATCACATTCTTTCTCCCCAACAATTATACTTCTACATAAAATTGTTTTGCTCCTTTTTACATAGTTTAAGGCACTTTGAATTTGAAATTTTTCTAAAGAGGAGGCAAAAAGTACGCTGAATTTTTACATATTGAACACAAAAGGGTATTCAAACTTCAAGTATTAAGGTAAGGGTGTTCTCGGCACTTGTGTAAGTGATTTAAGAATTATTTGTTTTCATTTTGCATCAAACGTATTGTTGTGTTACTCATGAAGGAAGCACCGTTTGGTGGTTCAAATAAGAGAAAGAAATTGATGGTGACACGAATAATCAAAATTTGCATTTCTGAAAACATATATGTATTTTATCATTTACTCTAGGGTCTTCATACTGAGTATTATTTGTAGTACTCACACCCTCTATAATCTCACAGGTTGATTTGAGGCATGGCGGTGGTTTGGCATAGTGGTAAGTACTCGGCAATCTGAAAAGCTTTTAACTTTCTAGTAAATTTTCTAATTTATGCAAACGTATTATAAATAATTAGATGGCACTTTTAAAAAATTTTAAACAAATGTTTCGTTCAATTTTATATGCTATTCATGTCAACCATAATTTGGAAACGTTGGAATGACTATGACCGAAGTTTATTTACTGCTGATTATAATTTCAGATTGTGTCTTCCATTTGAAAATGGTATAATTTGGGCTATGTAACATATTTTAGAGTGAAATCAGTGGCCTTTGAAATGCCTATGAGTTTTCTAATAGTAGCCTTTGGAATTATCATAAAATATTAGCTAGAGAAAAAGTTATGCTCATTTTCGTAGACTACGTCGTTTCGAATCCGAGTTTGCTGTACAGCATGTTCAAGCAATATGTTAGTGCTTCAAACATTATCATCAAGCCCCAAAATTTTTATATGAGGTACATATATGAATGCTTTAGGCCCTGTAAAAATTCATAATTTTTGATAGACATTTACTAGACCAAATATATTTTTCTTCCGGTGTTGTTCAATCAATAGTTGCTGAATTGCTTCCAATTGTTTTCCAAAACCTAATTTCACCGTAATTGCCTAAGTTTATATGAATAACTACCTCCCATTATATTTTTATATGTTTCAAAATTGTTAGGATCTTCCTTAAGCTGCTCAAAGTGATTTTCGGGCTCAGTTAACTATTAAACATCGAATTCAACACCAAAACCAAGATGACCAACCCGCCGGCTTCTCTTCTCCTATGGTTGCTATTTCCTCTCTTGCTTGTTGATTCAATCACACACTTAGGATGGATACACACAGAGGTAAGAGTCACAAAGGCTCAAGCAATTTGGTAAGAAAACAAATCACGAAGAAGAAGGCACAAGAAGAAAACCGGCAGTCTTTCTTTTGCTCTCGGGTTCTATATGGACGGGGGTAGGAGTAGAGAGAAAACCACCAATATATATATATATTTATGTTAAATGGCCAACATAAGGTAAGTCAAGATATGGTAAGTAGGCTCGACTAGGGTTAAGTTCCAATGGAAAGAAACAACAAGCCACAAAGAGTATTAGCGGTCCAATAGGTAAAGCAATGTTTGGTCGGTTCATCCATTATTCGATGTTGAATTATCATTCAGTCATTCATGTCGACTGATAAAATTGGTTTTCATCATCGCCCGGGAGGTCGTTTGACAACATCATGTCTAACAACCTCCGCCTTGGTGTCAAAGAACCTGCAAAGAAAAACATTTTTCCATTAGTGACACCTCTAACAAAAAAAACCGATAAAATTGAAATCATTTACCTGTACCGATGTTTAGAAGCTCTTTGCAACTTCTAAACTTTACCAGTGGCAGCACTTTCGTGCCCATATCTGAAGGGTTATACTGTGTGTGAATTTTTTCAAGTCTTACTACTTCTTGTGATATTATATCCCTAATGAAGTGTAACCTAACATCGATATGTTTAGTGCGTTCGTGAAAAACAGGATTCTTACATAGATGTATGGATGACTGACTATCAGAATACACAACCACATACTCATTCAAGACACTAAGTTCATGAAGTAGACCTCTAAGCCATAGAGCCTCTTTAATTGCTTCAGTGGTGGCAATATATTCTTACTCTGTAGTGGATAGTGCAACTATGTGTTGTAACTGTGATTTCCAACTAACACACGAATTTGATAAGGTGAATACATAAGAAGAAGTTGATTTCCTACATCCCTATCTCCTGCATAGTCAGCATCTACAAAACCCTTTAATTTCACGCTTCTTTATTAGCACTAAATTTTAGACCTACGTCACTTGTACCCTTCAAATATCTTAAGAGCCACTTTAATGCTTCCCAATGTTCAGGACCTGGATTAGACATGTACCTATTGAGAGTACTAATAGCGAATCCTAAGTCCGGTCTAGTGCAAACCATCAAATACATTATGGAACCAATCACATTTGAGTATGGAATTTTACTCATGTATTCCACTTCACGTTCATTGCAGGGAGCTCGTTCTTTTGATAAAACAAAATGATTTGCAAGAGGCAACGTGACAGGTTTGCAGTCACTCATATTAAACTTTTCAACACCTTTGATATGTACGGAGACTGATGCAAGAATACGATGAAATTTGACCTATTTCGTTCTATTTCCATGCCTAGAATCCTTTTAGCCTTTCCTAGATCTTTCATGTCAAATTCTCCACTAAGATCTGCTTTTATATTGTTTATCCACTTAGGAGATGATC